>NC_052131.2:8722225-9025654 GCF_016086655.4 Lepeophtheirus salmonis | reverse complement strand
ATGCATCTGCCATAAAATGAATATTCACTTTCGTCCATTCTATGTCATATACTTGACTTATTGATTGCTCTCATATCAGTTACATTAATAATACCAATCAACGGTTTGTGATCCGTCTTGATTTTAAATTATCTTCCTAAAAGATAGATCTTGAATTGATAGATGACCCAATGTATAGCATTAAGTTTTATTTCATGAATTGCGTATCTTGATTCAGTCTCACTTATAAATCTTTACCGGTAGAGTACCAATTGTTGACATCCTTCTTCTCCTTGCATATTCTAATCCGTGTAGTCTTGATGCATCGATCGTTATTGTTACTTGCTTCTTTGGATCATAGTGAGTTAGGATTGGTAATGTACACAACATATTTTATACTTCTTCAAACACATGGAATACATTTTTGGAACTTAATAATCCCCGTAATTGACTCATAGGAAGTACAACATCCTTTGAAAACTGAGTTAATTGGTTGACCAAACCAAAAAAACTTCGAAGCTTTGAAATATTCTTTGGTTCGGGGAATTTAATTATTGCTTCAATTTTAGAAGGATCCGCTTTAACACCGGTTTTTCCTATTATGAGACCCGCAAATTTAATTTGTTTTCCAATTTGTATCTTATTTGGATTCAACCTCATCCCGTTTTCTTCACATCTCTTTATAATTTTATCCAAGAGGTTCTTGACTTCTTCCCATGCCTCTCCATATCCAAAATACCATCAACTATTTATGAATGTTTTTTATACCCCTCATTGCAGAATCATCTCGGCGGCAATTTTCATCTCCTGAAGCATTTAAACCCCTTGGAGCTCTAGTAAATTGTGTTCCCCAACAAGTTAGGAATGTGGTTAAAGCTTTACTTTCTTCATCTAAAGGAACTTGTGAGTAGCCTTTTGATGCATCTAGAGTAAAAAACTTCTTTGCATGTGGAGGAATGGCATTTGCTACTTGATTTGGTGTAGGAAAAGAGTGAATTGGCCTACCTAAAAATTTGTTTAATCCTCTATAATCCACCACAATTCTCACCTCAACCAGAGTCTTCAATCTCTTCATAATAATATGCATCGTACTTGTCCATTATGTTGGCCTCTGAACTCATTCATTTATTCCTTGTATCTCCATTTTTTGTAACTCAGCTAAAGTCGCCTCTCTATATATGTGTGGAATTGGATGTGTTACCCGTGTTTTAATAGGTTTAATTTCTATATTCTTTTTCAAATAAATATGCATTTTCTTTTCCTTCATTGGTTTTTTATCATCATTTGTATTATATACAAGTGGATACTTCTTTTTGACCTCTACAATAGGATTTTCAAAATTGCTTGTATTTATGGATTGTACTGAAAAAACACGATTATGAATTTGTTTACGGATATTAGGAAAACCCCATGGTATCTTAAATAAGTCCCTGAATAAATGTCATGCCAGTAATACTTCCTCGATATTAGGAGACACAAATCCTTTAGTGTTTATAAAAAATGAAGCAAAATTTTCCTCCCCCAACTGGATAAATTTATTGAAGTCAACTCTCCGATTACATTTCTTGTAATTTTGAGTTTCTAAAAGATCTTCTATTGACATATACTCCCATCCTGCACACTCCTCTATGAGGTTCTTGCATTAATTTAATTTAGAGTCAGCCTCACTAAGTCCATGCTGATAAACAGATAATTTAGTTTGAATACCCTGATCTGTAATTCGGATTCTTGTAACCTCACTACTAATTTATTTAAGACTCGCAATGGGCATTGTTATCTGATGACATCCTTGTCCAATCTTCAAAATGAAGAGTCTTGATAGGTTTGGACCTTTGGTCGTCCAACCTTGACTTCTTCTCTTCTTCTCCAACCATTATTATTTTAATTTAATTTATAATTAAATAATAACACAAGTTCTCGTAATTTTAATTAATAAGGTTCTTCCTTTTCGACTGCACCATGTGGTATATTATATGAATAATCATTGTTATTATTTACATATGTACTGACACAATTATTATAGAGATGTACCGCTTTATTTACAATCATCAAACCTATCACAGTTATGTTTCCTAATTTGTTACAAATTTATCTTCGATCATGTATTTCTTACGTTTTGTGTTACTTTGACTTCTCAAAATTTAATGACCTCTTAATCCAATTATATATAATCTTCGTACTAAATTTCATCAAGATTGATTTCAAATTTTTGCTATACTCCTGGTGACAAACAAAGAGAGGCAAAAATATAATCTCTATTCAACTGCGTAAACGCAGATAAAAGTAGTATTTAGATAAATTAATTTTAAATTTTGTACACTATAGAGGGTAGTTTATTTCTAAATTAGTAAACTATTATCAAACAAGACATGTTCTATAAAGAATAAGGCATTTTTTATTCCACCTTTTTCATTGTGGAGATAGTTTAAATTTTAGAAACCATTGAAAACATTTATTAAAATTGCGATAATGAATTCCATAATTTGTTAACAATTGAAGTAACATCTCAGAAAAATAAGCTATAGGAAGTACATATATATTTTAAAAACTTACATAGAAATAGAGCAAAAAAATTACACAAACAAGTTATTACAAGGATAATTTTGTCTTTAATGTGGATAAATACCCCAAAGAAGTAAAAGAGGTTTAATTGGCATCAGTCATTATTGATTATATCCATAGCATTTCTTATAAAACATTAATTATTACATCCCGTGATACTGTTGATTAATCGAATTAACTTATCAAACTCATGGCCTTATGTACCAAGTTTCTAGATTGAAATCATATTTTTATAATATTATGGAAGATTAATATAGTTCAATTTTTTTTTACTATTAATTTATTGTGTAAAGAGTTTAAATCCTAAAGCTGGGCTCATTCATGAAAAATTATTTTTGATATCTTTTCAGACAATCTCACAGGATGACAGACAGAATAGAAACACAAAAATAGGAAATTGCAACTTTGACCCGTACTGGCCATGACATATTGGACATCCTGAAGAAACTCGGGGTCAACGGTCATACACAAGCGCCTGAAAAATGATCCCATCCTCAAGGATCGTCCTAGACACGGTAGGTCTAAACAACTAAACCTCAAAGTGGCCAAACATTCTTTTCAGAGCAACCCAGCTATGTCCATGTCAAAAAATTTGACGAATAAAAGGGCCTTGACAGTTCTACCGTCTCAAATGTGGTCAAGAATTTGACGGAGGTAAGTCAAATAGGTTTGAAAGATATCATTATTCGCCAAAAATGCATCAACAATGCTGTATATAGCGTTGAGTCTTCTTAATTAAGTTCTGGTCTACCCAGGGTCAATATTTCAACCGGCATCGAGGCTGTTTTTGCTGCCTATGGCGACCATGTTAGAAAATAATGAGTTTGAATATATAACTAACATGGCTGAGCTTATTTGACTTTATTCAGCTAAAAAAATGAAGTACAGTATGTCAAGTGACGCAAAGCTTATGCACTACACGTAAGTTGGACAAATTTATATATTTAAATCTATTAAAAATTATTTCTGCTTTAATATATGTATAATTTACTAAGAAACAACTTACAATGATCAAGAAATATCTACTAAATATAATATATAAAGTTGTATATAGGTTTAATATAGGACTTAAAATAGGTCCCTTCCTGTCTCCTTCCTGTTATTGGTCCTTAAAAAACGTCATAAAGTTGAAAGCTATTAGGCAGCATTTGTAATATTATAGTAAAGTATTCAAGTATTTCAAAAGAATTAGTTGAGTAAAACATAAAAAGTATCTTTAAAACACTTCAAAATTCCGGCACTGCTCTTAATTGAGGCTGAATTACTTCCAACAACTAAGTCGAAGAGAGTCTATGTTTTCACCGAGATATCTTATAATAATTACCGAAAAAGTTGCGAATTAATTATGCTCACTTTTTGTAGGAAGTTTTTATATAGTAACAGTAGGACCTTATCAGATTTGAGAGGTCAAGGTCAATAGTAAAGGTTAGGCTAAATCTAAATATTTATAAAAATAATACAAACTTTGTTGGTTTTATTTTTGTACCAAAAGAAACTCGTTAAGACCCTGAAATTATGTTCTTAATCTTTTTTACTCAATGAACCAATTTCAATTAAGTAATTTCCAACAATAAATTTTCCAGAAAATATTTCATATTTATACTTTTTTCCCATAATATTATTAAACTTTTTTTAAAAAGATATTACTTTCCTTGTTTCCATGGATAGAACTATGTACAAGAATTTAATTCTCTGACTCTTTCTTCGTATGTAATCCAAATTCCTCCATTCCTCACTCTGGCCCAGTTAAGAGCCAACGCCCTAAGAACTTAACTTTTTGCAAAAAGTTAAGTTGTTGTCATTTTAATATGTAATCTTCAAAAATGAGCATTTTATAATCTTCAAACCTCAGCACATCTTTTATTTGAAAATAGAAAATCAGTAATTAAAAATTTGTTTTGATTGTAAAAGTGAAAATGTAATAAATGTCATATATCTAATTTTGGATACACAAAAATGACTAACGTAAAATTATATCTTCCCCAAACTAGAAAAGTCTTAAATCAGAGAGCCTCTTTATTTTGAAAGGGGGAATTGTTGAAGCTTGAATATTATAATATTCAATGTTCTTGTAAAAAAAATTACTTATACATACATGCATGGTAAATGTGATAACTCATCTTAACTCTAACTTGAATTGCAAAAGCATTATTGTCACATAAAATGGATAAAAAAATATGCATAAAATTTGCTAATGGAGCTTTAGGTCATTAAGCCTCATTAAATAAATAGCTACTTCAATGGAAAGGCAATCTACGTCTCCATAAATTAATATATATTTGCACTACATATGTACATAAAAATATTGGATCCAAAAAAAAACCTTTTTCGCGTGTATTTTTTCTATAAACATGTTTGAATATTCAAATAACTTGTTAATGGGTTTTAAACGTTCTATTGATAAAATTTAATATGGGAATATATAGGTCTAAACGACTGATGCTTGGCTAAAGTCCAAATTGTAATTATGTGAGCTTTGCACTATCTATGCATAATTGGATAAACTAAAGTTATCCCTTATAATGATAAAAACCATTAAGAAAAATATAAGGGATCAGGCTGGGGCACAATAGCTCATATAGCAACTTTTGAATATCATATTTTAAAGTATGTCTACATATCGCTTGTAATAATTTATTATGTAAACAAACAAGTTATTAAATTTTTTTAAACTAATTTCACACTTTTCATATAATCCACCCTCTGATGCAATATTTCTCTTTATTTTTTTAATAACCTCTGTTCACATTAGCTTCATCGTCGACGCTGACATTTTAATATAGATTTCATAGTCAGAAGACTTTATATTTGAGATATTTAGTCTAAGGGATTAAGATTCATGGCATAGAACCACATCTTTTAGATTCTAAGAAATGTACTTGGTGCTCTGGAAATTGCCCACACAGTTTACAGTAAATATTTTATATAAAAATTTAACACTAAATAATCTGTAGCTCAATTTATTTAAAATAACTTTATATTCATTGGTAAAAAACCGATATTAAGAAAATATGTAAAAAACTGATTATTACTATTTTACGAAATGAAAATATAATTTAAAATATGTATCGTAAAAGCAGAGCTATCCTGTTCAAATTCTGCCTTTACTCGGACAAAGAAAAGGTGTACTCGAATATATATGGACTCTGCTTACATATTTTGTTCAATTTAGTGATTTTTGAGGTTTTCTATTATTTTGTGATGGTAGTATAAATAAGAAACAATCATTTTTATCTCCTTATAATGTCAGATCTTCTCCGTGATAAGTAACTAACTAACCCCATAAATTTGTATACAATATGAGCTATTAGGCGTTGACAAATAGACAAACTATGCTTTATTTATATAAAAGATACCTCCCCAAAATATTTTCAATTTTTAATCTTTCTTGTTTTTCATTAGCTCATTCACACATATAATTAATGTATGTTCTTGATGTTTTCTCCTCAAGAATGAAATAACAATAATAACGGCTTAAAAAAATCAAATATCATATTTTATACAACTCTACAATGTATAGACTTGAATAACATATTAGTTGACCTTAACACCTGCGAGATTTAATATATTTTTACATACAAGCATTTCATATTTTATAGAACATTGACATATATATTGTATATGATATATATCAGAGAGTACTATCTACAGTGTTCTCAAACAAACAAATCGACAGACAAACTTTGCTTTATTATTATAGATATATGAGAGACAGGATCTCAAGAAAAAATTATAATAGTGATTGTCGACTCTACTCCTTAATGAGACTAAGTAGGTACGATACTTAAAAAGAAGATGGTTTTTTGTTCGATATGGTATTTTCCCCTAACTGTTTGAGAAGGTATAAATATGTAGGAATTATGATATTTCCTGATGATGTCACATTCAATACATTTTCTGTGTGTCCCATTATTTAAAGTTGTTCGATTAATATAGATATTTTCTGAGTATTATCTTGTCAGCTATTGATTTCTTATTTTTGTATCACCTTACTAATGTTATGAACGTTGATTTTTTTATTTATTGAGTTATTTTAAACCTGTGCTTTGTTAATGTGCAAGAATGTAAGGGAAAAGTCCCAATAAATGTATTCTTAAAACCCTCAAAAACAATCTTATAAATACATAGCCACATAGTGGAGATAAATAGCTAACTACGAAATAAAATTCGGACTTATTTATTTATTTCTTTTTTCGAAAAAAAAGTTTGAGAGTTTGAGTTTGCAATAAAGATCATCACATGTTGATAAATTGTATTAATAATTTCTTTAACAAATTATAATTTTGTCGACGTCCAGTTTTTTACAGCACTCTATTGAGTAGTTTTTAATTTATTTATTACATATATATTAAATTGACTGTTTTTCATTTTTAATTCAAATCGAGATATATCCAAGATAACAAATAAAATCATATGCTTTATATTCACATATCTTGTAGGTAACATTCAAAACAAATTTGATTGGGTCAGGATGAAGTTTGATCCGTAAGCCCAAAACGAATGAATATAAAAACATGTGTTGAATGCAAGTTTTGACATATTTGTACCTTTCAGAAAAAAAAAAATCTTGAAATAAAGCTACAGGCTCAAAAGATATGTCTATTTAAAATTTGGGAAGCTCCACAGTTGTTGTTTTTGAATCTAGTATACATTAAATTCCATCCCTATCTAGGGAACCTATGATCAGTTCGATAATAATAGATTTAAAGTTTACATGTAAAAAAAATTTTGTATACTATCCTTTTGTGATGTATCGGTTCATAAATTTTGACGTCAATTAATTTAAACCTATATTAGAAAAAATAATAAATGCTTTAATTATATCTAAATTAACAATAGTAGCAAATTATTATTATGTACTCAATACACTTCTATGTTTTACTCGACTAGTTAAATTTGTAAATTAAGGTACTTTATTCAAATTCAAGTGAAAATGATGCCTTGTAGAGGCCTTTTTCCAATTAGGGACATTTTTTAAGAATAATAATTTGGATGCACCAATTTTAAATCCCATTTTAAGGACTAATAAAATCTTAAAAGATTTAATTAAAAGCCTTAGTTATTGAAGTGAGAAACTTTGGATGATATGATGTAATAATTTTTGTATTTGGTCTGCTACCAATGTAAGTATTGATGGTTTAATATTGTGCCATACTTATTTGACTAGAGGTTTAAAACAAACATGACGTTAATTGTAGTTGATATGGAGTTACAGAGGCGTCCGAAAGATTTTTTTCGAGTGGAGGCGGGGGCTTGCAACTAGTTAAGAAATTAGAATATATATATATAGATTGGTACTTTTACTTCTGTTTTTATAAAGATCAATTTTGTTTTGGAGGAAGCAAAAGTTTGTCAATTTGTTGTTTTTCATGTCGTAATGGAGATGCAAACACCAATTTCAAAATCTATTTAATATACACTGCACTGTGCGTAACCAAAATCTGAACGTATTTTAGTACAACAATATTTGATCACATATTTCAAGAACAATAAACTTGAAATTTTATCCAATTAATCATCATATAATTGAGTTGTAATTTATTTAATATCATTCCCATTAGCTGGAACACTAGCCTTTAACAGATCCTAAATATTAAGAAAGTCACCTGACATAGCCTTGTTCATTTTGGACAAGGCTAAAATGATGGAAGCCTTAGATAATTCACATTCATGTGGAAGGTTCGACACGTTATCTTCACCACAACGCTATTATAATGTAATATAATGGATTAAAATCTGGTTATGAGTTCAATCATTATACATACACTGTATCTTGTACAGTTTTAAATGCGTTAGTGGCCTGAGTACTATTGAATCTATAGGAAAATCAATGAATATAAACGAAAAAGAGATTTGATTAGTAGATCGGTATAGTATAAGTCCAGGTTTGGTAACAAAAGTGGGAGTCACTTTAACTTTCATTTCAAATAAATATGTATTTCGGTATTTTACAAAATATCACCAAATTCTGAGTTCTTTAGATGAAAAACTTTAGGCGATATGAGGTATAAAAGTGCCGTCTAAGTGATACTAATGTTTGATTTTCACTACGAAATCTTTCAAGAAACAAGTTAAATAAGTATGTTAAAATATTACTGTAAATTATTTTATCTCAAGTTGTATTACAAATTCAGCTTTAATTGTTGATTGGTTAAATTTTTATTACATCATCAGAGTTAATTTCTCTAGTTGAAATTGCCGATAATGAATTATAGAAAAATAAACAAATATGATTTCTAACTATACACCTTTTGTCACAAGGTGTATTTCTTTATGAATGAGACTACCGAACAACAATAATGTGCTTTTGCCATACAAAAAAATATTGATTTCTATAAATATGCACATGAAGTTATTCAAAAACTTGCAGTGAAAAAAAGGAGAAAGAAAGCAAATGTTAGTTAGAGTCTTGCATTAATTTATGAATCAAAATATGCCATCGCATAACGCACTCTTTTGCTCTGTTAATTTATATATATAATTATCCATAAATAAATATTGAAAAAATAATAATAGCACTTGAAACTTACAAGTATAAGTCATTTATACAAATTAAATGTGTATTTGAAATGTGTGTGTTTTTGTTATGCCTACATACATACTGCATAAAAAGGCAAGGCACATGCAAAGAATGGATTTTTTTAATCGAATGTAGTTTTTTATATGTATTTTTTCTACCGCATAGTAAAAAAGAAATACATTTTTATTTCATTTCGAATTTTTAATGAACTATTTTTTATCTACCGGGTATAGAGGAAATGTTTTTATATTTGAAATATGAAACATCATGACCTACTTATACTTCGTATAGCACAATTTTTTTACACCTTCGCCAAAAAAAAAAAAATATATGGGATATTAAGGGCGTAATCACCAAAGGTCCGTAAAAATAATTATCTGCCCTATTAATCCTGAATCATCCATTGTCACTTCAATCATCTCCCTCCTCCCTTCATTAAAAAACGGTAATTACGGAACTGGATATTCTTATGAGCATTTTATACTTATGAATTTAAAAACTTTTTAATGCAAATCAAGATATATACGAAGATAATATATAAAATTATATTCTCCATATTTACATATCTTATAGAAGACATTCAAAACTTAAGAAGGATTAGGAAGGAATCAATAACAAGATCCTCCATGGAGCAGTAGAAGTGCAAGCTAAAAATATGATTGAAAAAGGATCCAGTCCTTCTTTTCCATATTTTATGGCAATTCAAATGGTCAAATCTAAGAAAATTATAGATTTATTTATTCGAAAACGCTGCTTGCAAGGTTCGTGAAGAGACGACTGGAAAAGTTTGTTAATATTTAACAAGAAATGTGGTACTTAAATCATTCCTTCTAACCTTTACCAAACTCAGGCTAGAAAAATTGTGTTGATATATACTTGAAACCTACTCCCTAGATACAAACAAATCTAACAAAGAAAACATTTTTTTTTTTCAATATCTAAGTAGAAACCTTGTTTCCTCTTCTCTACTACTATTAAAAAGGAGCCCCTTCGCTCCTTCTATTTGAGGAAAAGTCGAATACAAAGTGAAGGCAACACTTGATAACATTATTTTGCTATTCGAAACCTACAGATCTAAAGAAATCACAATTCCAGTTGGACTGGAGAAGATGATTGTGCGTTATAAAAATATTTTATACTCATGGGTGCCCTCTTTCCTTTACAAACAATTATTGCTTTCCCTATACAGAACATGTCTTATGATTTCGTCATGAACAGGGATGCAAATTTTGTGGAATAGTTGAGCACGCCCAAAATTACAATCTGGCTCCCTTTGTTTCACTCTATACCCCACTTACTATTCTTATAATGAGCAGTATTGATAAATATAACTTGTCAAAGTACGTGTACCAACTGTGTTCATTTTCTTTATTTCCTTAAACTGAATTTTTCATTTTTGCAATATGATCCCAGTACTTTTTAACAGATTTTCGAGAGTGTTTATATTAAGGGTGACTTACACCACAAACTTTGGTCTTGATATGAGGATTTTTGTAAATTATAATGCGTTAGCATCAGGGCTACACGAAAACTATATTATTTTCTCACAAGTTAATTTTTACCAGTAAAAAAACTTTCGTCTTGCTAGATGTATGGGGAGTTGTACTAATTTGCTTAAGGACTACGTTGCCATAATGGATTCTATTCCATATACCAAAATTACTGGATAAAATAGGTTTAATTAAGTGAATAACGAGTGGGAATCAACATAGTGGGTTTTCAGATTACCCATCTTTCTATCACTTTGACTATACTTGTTTTATTATTATATTTCTCGATAATAACGTAAAAAGTTATACCTGGACAAATCAAATTTTCTAAAAATCTCGAAGTGTTTCTTTCCTACCTCTAAAAGTGCATAAGTTTTAATTTATTAATCAATTTTAAACACTATTTTTTCCTTATAAAAATATTTGTTTATCTTTGAGTAAATCCAGTATCCAGTCATTTAAGCATAAGTCAGCCTACAAAAAACTTTGCAGTAGTTCGTACCACATATGAACACATGTATTATTAAATTATAGCATTTTTGATCCAATTTCTGCAATTCATTGTGAAAGATAAATGACCCACTAATGTTACAATGAACTTCTAGGTTCAATTATATAGACATTTTGTAGTTTGTAATATTGTATTTTCATTGACGTCACAAATGATCAAACAACGCCACCAAACTGGATAAAATATATTTACTTTGCCAGTTACTTTTCTTACACATAACTAATAAGGTTATTTTATTTTCTCTGGTTTGGTGACATTGCATGTACACTGTGACGTCACTTCATAATTTGAATTTGCCTTTTTAAAATTGAGAACGGGGGTAGTTATATTTATTTTATTTTATTCTCGTTCTTTCGTGAAAAGGAATTGTATTTGAGTCACTCAAAGTGTAAAGCAAAAAGTCTTTAATCATTATACATAGACAACAAATATTTATCCTAACAAAGTGTGTATTCAAGGATTGGGTTTCTTAAATGAGTAAAAAGATCAATCCAAGGAGAAAATAATAGTTGACGTTTGTGCCTCTTCTATGTAGTAAAATGTCTACTATGTATTGATTTTTTTGAAAACGTTTGTTTTATGTATGTTGAATGAGTAGATATTAAGTTTTTGCTATAGTGAAAGTATTTTTGTTGTGTTTCACTACGTCGCTGGCTTCATAAAAAAACACAATTATATATATTCATATAAGCATTCTCTGACTTATAAATAACTAATGAAGTGCTTCATGCTAAAAGGCAACTCAAATAACAACAACAAAATAAAACTAATTGTAGACCATGCCAATGTATATATGTACATACACATAACGGCAGTATTTGACATTTATTTTTGCAAATGTGTTCCTTAATTTTGCTAGCGTGTTTGATGCGTTAGGATTTGATGAAATAATATATGATAAGTCAACATAAAAGCAGTCTTAAACACAAATCAAGAGAAACAAAATAATTTAACATCAATTTTTACTTCTTATATACATTATACAACCCAATACTTGATTGAGTCCTTATAAGCATAGTATTCAAATGTGTGCGATGAGTGAAGATAGATACTCAAGAGGTAAATATATTATAGCCAGTCTGTACATCATTTCTCTAAGTTTTTGGTGGTGTTGTTTTTATTCTATTTGTAATTGTCATTCTTATATCAAATATATTTTTTTTAAAGAAGAGTTATTAATAAACTAATCTTTGCTGGATTATATATAATTGATTGAAATTTATGTTATAATTAAAAATATATTTATTCAAGCAAAAGAAAACTGATATATGGTATAGCATATGAACAATACCTATTGATTATACCATAATTTTAAAATGAATAAAAATATACAATCGCATATATCAATATATTGAATATCATTTTTTGGGCAAATGTCCCAAATAGTCCTACGCCAAAATGTACATTCAGCAAATTGTCCCTCGGCCAAACGACATATGTTAAATTGTCACTTGGCAAATTAAAAAATTTCAGACAATTGTCGTAGAATCTTAAAAATTATAGATTAAACTCAATCTTAAACTATTTTTTTACAAAGCAAAAACAAATAATATTTGATAAATCCATTTATAAAATGTTCATATTCTTAATTTATTAAGGGGTTTTGTGGTCATTACCTCAATTTTATATTTTATTTTTATTTCTTGTGTCCATATTTTTTTTTTTATAATTTCAAAATAACAAGGTAATAGTTATCCAAGACTTATTACTTATTATTCAAGGAATCTGGAGCTGCTATTTTATAATGTATACTACAGCCTTTCATCTGTGCAGTGTTAAAATTTTGAACCCAAACCCTGCAACGGAATCAGTATTTTGAGAATATCGAATGATCTTAAACTCAGGGATATTTATTGGTTGTTTTGTTTCTGGAGAACCTCTCTTACCTGTAAAATTATTTCCCAATTTATCCTTAACGTATTATTTTCGTATTATTCTGAAGTAGGACAAAGGTATTGAAATCTAACTTTTTATCGAATTATCATCTTCATTATATAAATATAAAAGTTGCTGAAATAATGCATAACAATGTATAGTAGTATTCTCAAAGTTTATTTTCAGTAAATTGAACCTAACCAATTAATCATTTGAATACTTTCACCAACATGAACAATGTAGTTTAGAATGGTGGTTCGTTTAAATGCAAAATTAGTAGTTTGGTTCAAAGCATACTTAGAGTATGCTACTAGTAAAGATTGAAGTTTTTATTACAAATATTTTATCGTAATTATGTACCCAACGCGGTGTTTTAATTTAGTTGATATTGGACCTTAAAGGAGCATTGATCAAAATATAGGAGGCAAAATATAAAGAAAATCTATATTTTTATTTTATCTGTCAAAAGAGGAAGCTTAAAGGGAACCTTAATGGATGATGTCACATATATTTTGAATAATCTTTATTATATCAATAAGGAGAAAATTTTGTTTGTTAACTGAATATTAAATCCTTATCCTTCCAAAAAAATAGTTATTCATTTGTCAATGACGTCAGTGATTTAGTCTGTGGTGACTTTTTTACCTCAATAATATATAAACTTACACTGTATATTGTTTTCAGCCGTCAATTTTTCTGATTACTCTCCCTTATCTTCGGAACGTTGATTTGTTTCATTCGAGCTGTAAGTATCTCCAACAATGATTAAATAATAAGTCCATACTTTGAAAGAATGGGTTAGCTATCAACTGATTTTGTGGGGTTTTTTTTCTTTTTAGAAAAAAGGTAAAGAAACAATAAACGTAAGGAGGTATCCAATGTACTTTTACCCAAGATTCTTAGAGAAAAGTATACCAGTAGGGAGGATAATACTTGCAAAATTGCGGCGAGCATAAAGACTACACCTGAGATAATGTAATAAAAAATATGGTAACATTGAAATATCTCCTGATATAGATCACTATATAGTGCTCTTTGATTACTCATACGTTATAGTTTTCAAAATAGGGTGGAATTATTTATTTAGATCATTCATATTTTGTTCTTACCAATATATTTTTTTAAATAATTTAAGCACACCACAATTTAACCAATATTCAAATATATATATATATCATCATTTTTGCAAGAGAACTAGGCAAATCTGACAAAATAAGCTAAGTGTGCCTTCTGATAGTTGGCCTATCGTCATTGGACACTCAGTGCACTCGTATCGCGCTCCTTTTCTTATGTTGGTAAAATTTATATAAAATAAGTCACAACATTAGGCATGTTTTTCTATTTTTTTTTCATTGAACCAGTATCTTTGAATCACCATCTCTAAGTACCTTACTTGTGGCCATAAAAAGGGAATTATTAAACCACTTTAAACAATATTTACATTTAAAAAAATAAATTCTTCAATGCACTTCTATTCACGTACACTTAACTTTCTAAAAACCTTTTTGATAAGTTTTTTAATACACTAAATGACTTGTTTTTTAAAACATATTCATAACGTCTATGTCAAGTTTAAACAAATATATTTTCACGTTTATCAATTTTTCCTAGAAATAAAAGCCTTAAGGCAGAGAAGAAAAATCCCTCATATTTGATTGGAGGAATATAAATAACAAATGAATTGATATATTTATTATTTATTTACTTTATATGAAAGAAACTTCGATTTTCAATATCGTTATATTTTGTTATCAATATTATTTGATTTATTAAATGGTCAATATTGCTTATTTATACAAAAATAAAATGTTTATTTTTCGGAGCGATAAAAAAAATCACAAGTTTTGTTCCTTCATCTTGGGGTTTTTTGTATATATATTTTTTTCGCTTCTGTGGGTGTATTGCTGTAAATGCAGTAGAATGAATTGAACATCAACTATTGATTGTAAAAATCAATAATTGGGGTAATTGTGAAATTTGTAGTAATTTAAAAATGAATTCATCCCAAATTTCAGTATCATTAATTGTCTTTGAATTTAGTTAAACCTTATTTATACATATTTTGCATATTTTTAAGTATTTTTTCCATTCTTACAAATAATGGAAGTTATCGGAGCTTTTAACAATGCTCTTTAAACTTGAGCACAAAATGGTTTACTTATCATAAATTTAAACAAATGAAAAAATTGTAAAAATGTATATTCGTATTGAGAACCACTGTAACACATCCCCTAAAATTCATATTTTAAACAAACTATCCTATATACCAAATCACGACTTTTCCATATAACATTTTTTCTAATTACAATTTATTTTAAATGTTTATATTTCAACTTTAAATATTTACATTCATTAAAATAATAGTCGTTATTATGAAAAGGAATAAACATAACCCCATTCAGAACTAAACTAAAACTATCAATGAATGAATTAAAACTATTATACAAATCAATAAATAAATGAAAACAATTTTTAAAATCAAGCAAAACGTAACAAAAAAATCATAGCTTTTAAGTAAATTAAAAAAATATGAAAACTACGTTGGATGTAAGCCGTGTTCGTTCCCAATAAAGTTCTCCAAAAACATTGAACTCCTTTTCTACCTATATTTGAAGTGCGAAACTAAAGGATTCCTTCAAAATTGTTGATGCTCGTTTCTACTTTGACTGGTTCCTATGATCCATTCAACGCCTGGTATCCTGGTTTTACCCTGTAAAAAAATGATACCCATCCATTTTCAGTCATATTGCTTACAGTGATGTTGCTTCATGATGATATTACCCACAATAATTTTGTCTCACAATCGGACATTAAATTATATTATTTGGGAAAATGAAAAAGTGAAAGGATTCAAGGGACCAATTTTAGGAGAATACTCTCAACTTTTATCCGATTAAAAATCAATAAAGTAGGGCGGGTCTGGTACCCGGATCCAAAGTCAAAGTACAAGGACTAAATAGTACGTTCTTATTTCATCAAAGTTTCTATTAACTTTACTCTTAAGCTAAGGTAATAAGAACGTACCAATCAGTATTGCATTAGTTACAACAATTTTTTGGTAGAATAATAACTGTTAAAAAAAATCACTGTAGTTGTTCCCTAACTTCACAACTGGACTTGAAGACTGGTCTTTAGAAGGAAAAAAAATGGTGCAGTCATGAATAATTACCTCAAAACATAACACTTTAATGAAGTTAAGTGTAAAAATTTTAGGGTGATTCGTCCTTAATATAGGCTTTAAAATTGGTCCTTGAAGAAGTTTCAAACTTTAAAGCTCCCTCTATAAGGCATTATATTCTCTAATATTAGAGTAAAATGCCTAATTTACCAATGGATTTAGTTGTTTTTTTAATCTTATATATCTTTAAGGCACAAGAATATTTGTGAGCAATGTGAGTTAAGATATAAAATATTTTTTTGTCCAAATTTTGGAGCTACAATATTTCTATGAGCTATGTTTATACTTGTGATGTCACGATACCAATATTTTGTTACCCATTCCAGTACCAAAATTTATATTGACATTTTAATATAAAGGAAAATTAACACTTGTTTTTTTAAAAAGGTCAGCAGGAAGATTTGTTTAATTAGAAAGGAGGCAAATAATTTTTTGTTTTATTTGTAAAAAATTATTTTTATTTTTATAAAGGAGACATTATGTTTTTGAAAGAAACAGTTACATATTATGCAAAGGCACTGTAAGTACTAACATACAATTTTATTTAGTATATCACCGTTTTAAATACATTTGTTCATCAGTACCAGTTTAAGGTGATTCTATGTACAGCAAAATAATACAATAAACCCAACCAAATATAAATTTTTGAACATGATGTAAATACAATTTTGGAATAAATCAAATAAATTTTGGTATCCATTAGTTATTTAGTTCAAAAGATATGGGTGTCCTAATTTAGCAGAGTTAAATATATTTACCATAAAAAAGGTGCACAAATTTGACTAGACTTTCACTTTTGCAAAATTTATATTCACTTATCCTCGAAGTTTGTGAGGAGGTTAATTAAAATCTATTAATTCTACAAAAAAAATAAA
Organism: Lepeophtheirus salmonis; assembly: GCF_016086655.4. Lineage (NCBI taxonomy): Eukaryota > Metazoa > Arthropoda > Copepoda > Siphonostomatoida > Caligidae > Lepeophtheirus > Lepeophtheirus salmonis. Next base: position 9,008,664 of record NC_052131.2, on the reverse strand, counting down.
AAAAATATGTTCCTTCAATTTGTTAAATGGAGTTGCACTGATTAAGTAGAAATAAACATTATAGAATTACATTAACGCCATCTAAACTAGGAATCTTTTGGGAAAATTCATTTACATAAACTTTATTTCTTTCTCTAGGAATCACCTGGGCGTAAACCTACGCACACTGAATTCAAAACAATAATTTCTCCCGAGCGCGTTGTTCCTAAGCTACGTCAATAACATAAAAATTCTTTTGATATCTGTTGAAATATAATAAATAATACAAGTAAAAAAATGTCTTTTAAGTTCTTTATTCAATTTAGTAGGTCTTGATAAGTTAATTAAGTTTTATGCATGTTAAATGACGTTTTTGAGATATATAACTTTTAAAAATAACTTGAAGTAGTTTATAACACAAGTTTTCAAGGACAATTTTAGTATATGGCGATATTCCTACAATTAAAAATGTGAAATAAATATAGTTGTATCAACATTTGTAGATACCTACGTTATGTAATCCCTATGTACAAACAGAGTTGGCTAATTATAGGAGCATTCATTAAGAGGGGTGTATTTTCCTTCTCCTTCATTAAGTCTTTAATGTAGCAACCTTGAATTATGTGTAGTATGTATGTAATTAGGGAGAGAGGAAAGAGCAGGAAAAGGGGATTTGTGTATCCTCAGAGGGGCCTTAATATCATATATTTGATGGATAGTTCAACACGTACAAATAAGGAAGGGGAGAAAGGGAAGTTATTAACAAACTGTGCAAGTAATTTGTGTTCTATGATCACTTAGAATCTGATGATATCTCTAAATGTATTTGTGGTATAATATTCCATCAAAAGTACTTCATCGTGTAAACTCATTTGACCGCACTTTTTTGCCGTGCATCTTTTCAACTTGCTTCATTTATCCAGATTATCCTTTCTGAGTCATTTACAATATTTATAAAGCAAAGAAAATATCTGTATTAGTTTTGGTGCTGTATGGAGTTTTACCAAGTTTCGCTTCGTTATAACCTTAGGGTTCGGTACGTTGTTATCCTTGGTATAATGTATAATCATATATTAAACTTTTGGATAACCTAAATCTTTGGTTATCCATTTATAAAAACACGAAGAAGTCAATTCGACAATATTCCATCCATCAGATAAAATAAATGATAAGTCCTTGCCTACTAAAAAAATTCTTGTCAGAAATATTCGGTGATGCCTACGAATCAGAGTTAAAAGAAATATAACATTATATATAAAAGAAATAGAAAAAGAGCTTATGACTTACAATGAATAAAATTATAGGTACAACTGAAGCAAGATATAAATTTTCGACAACTGGCAATATTATATATCTGCTAATCGGTCTTGTTTATGACCGGAAAATGTAGACAAGCTCATTTTTTAGCAGAAAAAAAAATATATAAAATCATAAAAAATGTATTATTAAACCTGTGTATATTCTATATCAACCTTTGCTTTTTTAGGAAAAATAAATATATTTAAGAATAATTAGTTTGCACATCAAATAAATTATTAAAGATTAAGATAATCAAAAACATGAAAAACTGAATTAATTATTTAAAAAAACTATTATACCGTACATAACTGCTTATCTACAAGGGTTTACCACGGCTCGAACCGAGCCATGAGTTTGTTGTACCGTCCCGGCCCTAATCGGTATATAATCTGTAGTGTATTTTTTTGAAAAAATAACAATTCCATCAAGTGTGCGCGTCATATTTAAAAGAGTTATATAATAAAAATGAAGTCTTCATGTTTTTTAAGACTTATGCAAACGGTAAGTGAAAATTAATTTTATCTGACAAGCATATAGGTCAACTCATAATATTTTAGAACTCCATAGTCTATACAAAAAAAAATGAATTGAGCACTTATTTTAACAAAGTGCGTGTGTAGCTAGATCTCATATTAAAAAGAAAAGTTCATCATATAGAATGATATATTAATGAATGTGACTTTAAAATGATTTATCAAATAGCAAGCGTAGCTAAAGTTTCTACAAGGAGCGTTCTAGAGAGTATTCTTTAATTCATCAAGCCATATTTTTTTTTTCTGAGGCTTATACTATTGCTTATATTATATTATTACATTATTGGGGAGAGAACATTCAAGTATTTTTGTAGGTAAATGTGAGTTTTTTCGTTAAAAATGGGGAGTAACGCTTTAATGTTTGTTGATTCCGAACATCTCCAAGCAATGCCTGATTCTCTTTCTAGTTATACGTATTTGCATCTTAAATGCTGGTAGTTGAAGTCAGATTTAAATATCCCAAAAGACTTATATTTTCTTTTACAAAACAGTTGCTTGAGTGATTTTTTTTACCTTCTGATAAAGTTGAAATAAAGTAAAGATCTTGGGAATTGAGTGGAAGAGCAACGGCCTGCCCTCTCCGATTGGTAAAAGTTATAGTTCCATTCCAAAAAATTGTTTAAACAAGGCGGAAAATATTGCAATTCTGTATAACTTTCTAACACTCCATGATCTAAATAGTAAGTCTATCTTCTATACTAGAAGATTTCTCTTCCCTTACGTAGATTGTCAAACTTACACCTTCCTCTGGTCCCATGGTGTCTAAAATATGACTTTATAATTACTGAATCTCTGGATGCAAAACAAACCTCCAAGAGGTTTAGTAAAGCTTTGGACCTACCTCAATCGTGGGATAAAATAACTATGGGCTCTTTGAGGAATATTGTATTCGGAAAAAGTTTACATCTCAGTTTCAGATATCTACTGGCATTATAAAATTCTTACTATCATGCAAAGACTTTGCTTGATTATATAATAATGTTTTACACGCCTTATGACTGCCCTGCGTTGACTGTAGTTCGGGATTTTATGTACTTAACCATAGCTACATATGTGATTTTGAACCAAATTTTGCAAAGGCTCTTTTTCTGTTTGGTATTCCTACTCAAATGTAGCGTCGGTCGGAAGAAAAAAAAATCAGTGCTGCTTTTGTTGACTGTAAAGCTTTCATATAAACGTATTACGGAAGACAAAGTGATTGAGGGAATGGATCTGAGAGCTAATCTAATTTATGTTGCTGCTAGATCTGCAACTTTTTTGTTGAAGATTCTCCAGCTGCATGGTACTTCCTAGAATTACATTTTGGATCTTATACAATATTAACCATCTTCTTCAATAAGATATGATAAAAATTTAAGAAACATCATCAATATGTACAACAGACATTGTAAGAACATTGCAGGCTAACAAATAGGGATTTTTTGTTTTAATATTTTGTCTGACTATGATGCCTTTTAACTATTATTTTATAATTGTTTATTTTAGGTGCTATGTTTTCTGATTTCTGGTGAGGTGTTTTTGTATAATTGTAGTATAATATATAAAATACCTACTTCAATTAATGTATTTACATATAGCTTTTATATTTATTCATTTTTATCATAAGAAACATTTTATGAAGATGTCTCTGGAAGATTTAGAAAAGAAATAAAAATGAAGGACCACTCTTATGTTCATACTTAATTATAGTAATACATAAAAATTTTCTCCGGAAACTTGTTAAATTAAAGTTAAAAAAATATAGTTATAGTTATAGGTATTAAAATCAATAAGTTAAATTTTTATTGATTATGAATGGACTATTTTAAACGATAAACTACTTTTAGATATGTTAATATTTTACGTAGGCATTTCATAACTTATGTTATTTTAAATATCTATATGTTGGTTTTTTTTTAGTATTTGTTTGATTTAGAGGGTAGTTATGTTGATGTTACTTTTATGTCTTTACCTTGAACACAATAAACCACCCTAACTCGAGGGCCAAGAAGAGGTTGCAAATGTCATAGAAAATGTAAGATAAAGTTGGTATTTATAACGTCCTTTTTATGCCTTGCATTCCGACAGCGCATAGCGAGTGGTAGATTGAAATCTGAACACTTTGAATTTTAAACTTTAAAAGGTGTTTGGATGACGGCCACTACAGGCCTTCTTCTCTACACCTGCCCAAAAGGTGTATTTGAGGTGGTAGTCATCAGGCTCTAGTGGGTCAATAGTAATAAAAAAGAGCTCAAAAGATTTTATAGATGTCTAGTCAGTCAGGTGTGAAACCACAAGATATCTTACGTGGGCCCTCATGGACATGAGGGGATTAACCTGGGCTGTTTTCTTGAACCCCTTTGGGTCCAGTTTGGCAATGTAGACGGTAGTCATGGAGATGCCTAACTGTTTAGAGTCTGCAAATGGAAATTCGTCGATTACATTCAAAAGTCATTTTCTTGACTTGTATGTATGTAAGCTAAAAGGCTCATTTTTTTTGTGTCTTGTATATAATGGTTTATGCTTTAATATATCGAAATATGGATTAGTTTCAATCGCTAAACCTTCATTAATTACACTGGTCCACAAAATTTAATTATTTTTTCGTGCATAGACTTTGACAACGGATTCTTATAGAAATTGGGCTGCTGATTCTGAATATATGCTTAAATTTGTCACATCACATCAAGTTTTTGTGATATCTGATATTTATTATTTGTGGATGTTTACATAAAAAAGCCTATAATGATACCACGTGTTCCTGTATAATATATGTATATATATTTCTCTGTTTTTGACTTGAGTACTTGCCGTGTTTTAATGTATATCTCGATGTGTGCCAGCTCTTCCTTTAGCAATCAATATATCCTTTATTTAATCCAATCTATACCAGTAAAACTCTCATTGGGTATAATTTCTTGTGTTGCTCTCATTTGGATTTAGTAAAGTAAACGTTGGAGATTATATATTAAATATTTTTTAAATCACAATCACATCTGTTTAGGAAATCCGAACACATCTGTATAAGTGTATAAGCTAGCCATGTCTACATCCACACGGAGAAAAAAGGGATCTTGGTATCAAGGAAAAAATGCTAAGCTCAAATTTGGTATGCCGATGATTTGGAGAGAACCAACAAACCACCTAGATAATTGCTACTTCTGTCTTGTAAATGTTAAAGGATTCAATAAAAATAAAAAGTGATACATGACATACCTACCATCTCCTCTGCAATACGGCCAGTTCCTCATTTGGACGAAATAACTGTACCTGTTTTCACCAAGTTAGCAGATATTGATGATGAAGTACATACTTCAGTCGATGATGATGATGAAGAAGATACAGATGCAAATTACACACCATTGGATTTATTGTTTGGTCAACCTTTTTTTTGTACAGTCAACCTGAATTGAGTTACCTGATTCAAGATTAGAATTTACCTAAAAAATCTGCTGAATTTGGTGGCTTCCAGACTGCAAGATATATTATATATCTTATATCATATTTTATCGTAACAGAGATACAGAACTGAGGAAGTTCTTTGATTCTGACAATCACTTTGGATACTGCAGTGATACTTGTGGCTATGGGATTATCTGAGTATTATTCAAGTGAGTGGAGACCCTTTATTGCTAGCTCAAAAAGAAGTTTAAAGTGTGTTTACTCCACAATGGTAACATATATGGAGGCATACCTATTGGGCACTCAGTATCCATGAAGGAGGAGTATGGAAACATCAAAATAGTACTTGAACGATTGAAATACCTCGATCGCCAGTGGTTAATCTGTGTGGATTTAAAAATGGTTTAACTCCCTTTTGGGTCAACAAGGAGGTTACAAAAAATAATTCTTTTTTCTTTGCCACTGGGATAGTAGAGCTTACAAGGATCACTGGGTTAGAATGGAATGGCCATCAAGGTATACGTTGGTGCCTAGACAGAAGAATGTCATTCATGAAAACCACTAGTTTTCATTAAAACATCATCCTTCCACATCAAACTCGGTATTATGAAGCAGTTTGTAAAAGCTCTTGATCCCAATGGTGATTGTTTTCAATACATATGTTCAACCTTTCCGAGCCTTAGTGATGCAAAGAAAAGCCAGTGATATTCGACGCACCCCAGATCAGAAAATTACTAAGGGACATACATTTTATTGAGAAGATGACCGCTGTCGAATCTCGAGCGTGGACTGCATTTACTAATGTGGTGAAGGGTTTTCTTGGGAACAAGAAAAACAACAATTACCAAGAGATTGTGATGAACTTCTCCTTAGTCTACGAGAGCTCGGGTGCAGAATAAGCAAAAAACTGCACTACTTACACGGTCACCTGGACACGTCTCCAGACAACCTTGGAGATGTTAGCGACGAACAAGGTGAGAGGTTCCACCAAGACATTAAAGACAGATATCAAGGTTGTTGGGACTCGCATATGATGGCTGATTACTGCTGGAGTTTGATGAGGGATCATTCAGATTCTCTACATAAGAGGGAGTCATCAAAAAGGAAGTTTACCCCAAAAATGAACTAATATGTTTGTCTACAAACAAAAATACACTGTTCCTGCATATACTAGTTTGGTTTAACATTCTATGTGTGTAATAATATTTAATTTTGTCAAATATGTGTTAGTACTTTCATGTTTTGTATTTTTTTTAGTTTTGTATGTTTAACCAAAGTTAAATTGTTGTGTCTTGTATTGAAAAATAAATTAAAACCTTTTAATCAACATATAGTTCAAAAACCTCATGGGATAACCAACAACTAGTGACACATTGAAATCAGCAGCCAATATGCAAATAAAATCACAAAAAACAAAAAAATGTATTATTTTTCTCTCGTAAATAATGGATTTTCGGTATGTGCTGTAGCATTTTTTCATCCCCCCGTTATTCAAAAACTTGATGTGATAGGCAAAAACTAATGACAGATTTGGAATCAACAGCCAAAATGATGTTAGATTCACTTTCAACCCCCCATGCAAGAAAAATTGTGTTGGCCAGTGTTATTGACTTAGTAAGTGTTCAAGTGTTTCGTAAAACACACTATTATAACATGGAGTTCTTTAGAACACTCGCTCCCTGTTTTGTTGATGTATACTTTCGTTTTATTATTGGTTATAAGTTGAACAATGATTTATAGAGTTGTATAAGTTACAACCCTAACACATGGGAAATTTTTTTCCATTTGACAATATCAAGAGTGTTTTTTAGATATTTCAGAGCTCGTTTTTTGAAGAGAAAACATCTATGTATAAAACAATCACAAGTGCGTCTACTCATAAATTAAGAAAAGTATCACGTATGACTGCTTAGGGAGTTATATGAGTAATTCTTTGTCGAACTTGGAGAAGAATTGAAGATCCATATCAGAGTAGTTCCTGTCTCTCAATGTCATTTTTGGGAAGTGAGGGAAATGGCAAAATTTTTGTATACTCATATAATATCCATCACCAATATAATGTATATTAAGATAATAGAAAAATAAACAAACACAACATTAGTTCAAAGGAAAAAAGTACTTATTTCATAATTCTCTGTTATCAATTATCGTTAGACATAATGAATGATTCATATTGGAAAAAACTAATGGATTGATGAACAAGCATTATCTCACTTCGTTATGAAGATATGTTTATTTTTCTTTTGTTAATATAATGGCATAGGTATTATATCTAATTAAAAGAATCTTGCCATTTTGTCACATTTCCATTTTTTCTGTCGTTTTTTCATGTACATTTTTTCTCTTGTCCGTTTTTCCTGACAGACATTTTTCGATACAATGTGGGATTTTTTATTTGCTTCCTTGCTCTTATAGCTAACAATTAGTGTTGAGACTCGGTCCAACACCGATTTTTTTTTCGGTTCCGTCTCTAGTAACTATTTTCTTGACCGATCTTGACCGATTTTTTGGTCCAGACTGCAGTCTCAGACCGTGTACCGATTTTTTTCGGTCTCTCTTTGTAGACCAATCTAGATTCAGTCTCACTTTATCAACTGATTTTTTTCGATCTCAATTTATGCACCGATTTTTTTCAGTCTCATATATTTTGAGAGACTTTTTTTTTTCTAGATCAACCATCATTCATTTTTTTCAAAAAATCTAAAAAGTACAGTATAAGTTCTAGAACAAATACTGTGTACTTATAAAAGAAGGCGGGAGATGTTGGCGGTGAAGTTTCGACCTCTTTGACTTTCATCATTACCGTATATTGATTTTGGTCCATAAAAATTCTACTTTTGGCGATAAAAGCTCTCTCAGTGAACATACGCCTTCACTAATTCTTGCTTTTAATTTAGTTGGTTCTGCTTTGATGCTATTCTAAGCTCAAATTTATTTAAAGTTACCCTTTGTTCGTCCAAAAGTAAAGACGTATGTCAAATTCTTCAATCCTTGTTATATTATAAACATTTATCAGTGACTTCTGGTTTAATTTGAAGGAGCTTCCATTATCAACAAGTGATTTTTTCCAAGTGATAGTTTTGTCGAAAGAGTTTTTTAGTCCGTTTTGTGGGCTTGCTTTATTAGCGAGCACACTTTACAACGTTCAGCTGCTTGTTTGTTAGTCTACAAATCATCTCTTGCAACCTATAAAATTGGCCTCCCTACCGAACGATCGCACATACGAAGTTTGGACCTCATTAGATGTATAACATACTTTTAAACCACTTCACAGTTTTTAGAACACATCAAGATGTTATAACTCTATTAGAGCTGCAATATTTTCCGTTTTTGAGGAATAACACCCAAAGTATTGCCCCTACCGATTTTTTTCAATTGTTACCAGTATGAATTGATTTAACAACCGCGTCTTTCGAAATCGATCACGTAATTTCAATTTTCATTTTTTTGTCCTTCGATTTTACGATACGTGTATAAATAAATCTAAAGCTGTGAATATACAAGCAAAAATACTATCGTGGATCAGTCGGATGGCAAAGAAACAGAAAATAATTGTATTACAAGTCGAAAAAAGCTGGATGACGTCTCTTCACGTTCGCACCGGGAGAAAATTAATGGATCAAGGAGTGGGGACGGAACAATTGAAACAAAGAAACCTTCCATTACATATGTATTCACACAATAATAACGTGAGTTATGTATTGAAATCATGAGGAAAATCTCTCATCTGCGATAAAGTGGTGAGTCAAAACGTTAACGAAATTTTGAACTGTGGCATTATTTGAAAGGGAGGGCCAAAGAATGGAGAGGAAGATAACATGAAGAAAAGCAACAGTAGACCAGCTTATAATGAAGTAACGAGAGTGAGAGTAAATAAGGAAATAAATCCATTTTCTCTTAAAGGAAGGAGAACTTAAGAGAGTGATGTTCAACTCTTTTTTGAATTGAACATCCTTGTACCTTTTAATGTAAGAGTACCAGAAATCAAAGGAATTATTTTGCCAGATACTGTACGGCATTGTATATGTCTTTTCATGAAAGTAGAGTCGATTGAAAAATTAAAGAAAAGATCCGACAAGAATTTCCAACCACATAACAATAGAGATGTATTGGATTGGCCAGAGAAAACCCTCATTTTAATAAGTAGCCTAATTCCACATGTAATTCTTGGAGTTATAGGAAATTACAACAACCTCCAAAGCTACATACCATTAGATCAGGCCGCTTTATTTCTCAAAAAAGAGCGAAGCAGTTTCGAGAATGCAATCATTTTGGTCACTTTTTAAATTAATGTGAAAACAAATCAAAATCTCCATCAGAATATCGTAAATGGCTTCTGAAGAGATTTGCAAGGAAAGATAAATAAAGAAAAAAAATTCCTTTAATTGTTGAGTATGATGCTGGAGAAAATACGAAGAAAACAAATACGATGACGGTTGTCTCATCAATCCTGATTTCAGAAATTTCCGAACATATTGAAGCAATCACAAAATTTGAAGTATCAGCAAATGTATTATGCGTAGGGGAGGTTCGATACATCATATATACGAAAAAAGATACCATTCAAGTCGATAAAGTCACAGGAGAGGAAAGGGACAGGGGAGATCTCCTAGTTCAAATACTCGAAGTGAGGCTCTTGAGAAGGTGGTTGAAGAATTTAACTTAAGTATTCAACATATTGGAGCCACACCTACTTTTCAACTCATATTGATATCACGACTACAAACAATATCTTCAACCAAAGTATATAAGTTAATGATTGAGAGGTGGGCGTTTAGTATAGACATAGTTGTCACTCATACCTGAAATACTCCACAGGTGACTATGAAGCAGTCATTGAAATATATAATAACCTTATTAAAACCGACTGGCAAAGATTTAAATATTTAGTATTTGGAAAATTAAAGCATCTGCCTAACCCCCCTGACCAGCAGCTTTTAGATTTATTCCACAGCTTGGACTGGGCTATTCAGGAAGTGTTGGATTTGATTGCTCCTCTCGATCTGGTAAGAAGGCTGGTGCCTTGGTGGAACAAAAGCCTTGTACTTCTTAGAAACAATGTACACAACATCTTACGCTGCGTTCGCAGAAGTAAAGGTGGTCATGCCTCCTCGTTGCTTTACCGAAGAAAACGAGGGAGTACTAATCTTTTCAAAAAGTCGAAATGTCTTAGTTGGCGTGAATATGGTAGTAGATATGACAGTATTAGTGATGTCTCAGGGGAGTTCGATCGGTAAAGCCTAAAATATCTGCCACTGTAGGACCTCCCTGTCACATTAATGGAACGATGGTCGACAGCCCTGAAAAAACCATCAAAAATATTTTAGCTCGTCACTTCCCCAGTAGTGAACTGTATCCTTATCCTGACCTTCTTCGGGATGCAGTTTCAGTGAGTTTGCTTGAAAAGAGTCATAATTTGGATAGTGTTAACACTTTGGAAAAGCTAGTAACGTCTATGCTCTCCTTTCATCGCTTTAAGGTAGCAGGTCCTGATGGAATTTCCCCTTGTGTACTATAACATCTTCGAATAAAAATGCTGGTGTATCTTCGCCTTCTCTTTGCACGCTGTCTACGATTGAATGAGATTCCTTTTGTTTGGTGAGAGATGAGAGCAATCTTTGTTCCAAAACCAGAAAAAAACTTCTATACTGATCCAAAGTATTTTCGTCCTATAACTTTGTCAAGTTTTGTTCTTAAAACACTTGAACTGATTCTTCGCTGACATCTTCAAAACAACTGCCTCAATATTTTTTATTCACATCACACTTTTAGAATAATTTCATCTACAGACTCAGCTCTTACCGAAGTGACCAACCTTCTTGAAGAGGCAGTTTACGGCAAGAAAGATGTCTTGACTATAGTGGAGCCTTTGATAACATTTCCTTTGCTGGTGCTTTAAAAAGGACTCCAAGTTTAAGCTGTTGATCTCCCTATCTGCTTTTAAAACGACAATATCCTGAAAATGAGAATTGTAGTCACCACTCTTCAAGGAACAACGAAGAAAGTCCGCCCAACCAGGGGGAGTGATGTCCCCTATTATCTGGCTTATCACTATCAATGATTTCTTAGTCAAGTTTGAAAATACTAAGGTAAGAGTTGTCGCCTGTGCAGATAATGTCCTAATCATTATTGTTGGACTTGGTCTTCTAAGTATGGTTCATTCTATGAATTAAGCTCAAAACTGTTAAAAATCATGCTAAGGGTTTAACTTTTAACCCCTCCAAGACAGTGGCCACAGTCTTCACATTTAATACAAAACATTTACTTTCACCTTAGGTATGCCGAGATGGTAAGCCAACAATGCTTGAGTCTCATCTCAGAGCAAAATTTTCCAAAGAAAAATAGCTTCTCCATGCACTGAAGGGACTTATTATAGGGAGAAGGTATCTGCCCATTATTTAGACATATGGCAGACACATTGATCGATCCTTGACAAAGCTGTGCAATGCTCCCCAGAGTTAGACTTAGGAGGTGGAACTATCTCCGGGATTTCCCGAATGGAAAAATGAACTCCTTTGTTCAGTTTATATTGTATCTTTCGCCAACACTATCATTTCATAAACCATGAAGTTAGCCCACTCTGTCATGGGTGTGGTTTAAGAGATAAAGAACTTGTTTAAGTATTCCCTAAATTTATGATTGAGAGGACACTGCTTCTTGACAATATTTAACCTTTTCAGGGGCAATCTGTCTCCAGCCTCTCCAGTTTTTTAATAAATTTTGATATCGGTGGCTGGCTGAACAATGCACCATCCCTAGAACTCGTTCAGGACGAACTGCAGTAGGATACTTAATCCGGCAAACTATTGCAAGGGAACCAGAAGCTAAAGTTATTTTTAAATTTGCCCGTACTGATTGTATGTTTTATTGGAAGTGTAGCAATAAATTATTTATTATTAAGAGACGGTGGAAACAAAATTAGCTACCTCTGTTTAAACTTCGTATTACGTCATTGTACTTGCAAAAACATACAATGCTATATTTTTTTTTTTTTTTTTTTTTTGACCGAACTAAATCAATTTTTTCCTATGGACCGATCTGGACGAAACTTTTGATTTTGATCGATCGAAACCAAATTTTTATGTGAGACCGGTACAGACCGATCTTTTTTGTTAGGCCGAACTAATTCGGTCCAATAAAAAAATAACGGTATCAGACCGGTCTAGGAGTTCCAAAGCGAACCCTAACACTACTGATATGACGTTAATATAATGAAACGTCACGACATCTAGGCTCCTCTTCTCCAAAATATTTTTTAAATTGTCAAAAAACCCATTCATATTTTTTTGAGGTTTCTCTGTTTTAAGATACTGGTTGGTCATGTTTTCTACAACAGAAACAAAGATATGACAGGAACAGTGAATAACAAAAATGTAAAGAAATAAAATTAATCTAGAATAAGTAGGATACCCACTAATATAATTCTTATTATTTTACATGCACAGAGACACATTTTTCATTTACATATCAATGCATAATATTCAAATTCTACTGAAGAGAAACTTAACCTATAAAGATATATTTTAATAGTTTTTTTTGAAACATTAATTCTACTACAAATGAAACATCCAACTCTTTAGACTAATATTATTTATCATTGTGCTGAGATAAATGAGTAAATCTAATATTGTAAATAAATGAAGCAGAACGATCATACATAGTGGGATAAAAGAGGAGATGGTTTGTAAGGATGGAGGAGAAATAGAAGAAGAGAATCGATTTAAGGCAATAAATTGCTTAGCAACACATTAAAAAAAATATTTCCAAAGTGTTTAATGGTATATAACAAATCCATAAGTAACGTACTAAAATTATATATTATTTTTTATATACTTTTAGTAAAGGTATCCCAGTATTAATCAACTTGCATTTATTCAATCAAAAATTTATTTTATGGGGATTTCCAGATCGCTAACAAAACTACTTTGCCCAATACCTTAAATAAATATATAAAACATATATGGGTCATTCAACGAAAAACGCATTAGACTCAAATAAAATACTATATAAATATTATGACTTTTATAAATCACATCATTACTCCTTGTCCTAATTCTATGACTTTACTAATCTACTCTTTTTCTAGAAAGATTTGTACTCCAAGTGTTTAATCTTGATATGGTTAACATTCTAACAAAAATCAAAAATATTTAGTGTAAAAAAAGTTGCTATAAACTATTTTTTTAAATAAAGTTATACGAAAAATGTTTGCGTAAGATTTTCATAGCTATATAATAGCTTTTCAATTCTGTAATATACTTAACTATCATTGCTTTGCTTTACAATATATCACAAATCAAAAGTTCATTGAAATACTAATTTCTTAATCTTAGGCACCTTGGAACATAGAGTTGGAAAGAGTTAAGAATTTAATAATATATTTTTGAGCGGGTATTATCAATGTTACAACAAACTTAATTGGAGTAAATCAGAAGTGTCGAAATTACTAATGTACTATGTAACAAGAAGGGGTATGATTATATATATATATACGAATATAATCTGAGCAAAAATAATAGAAGTCTACAAAAAACATCTAACTACAGGAAGCAAAAAAACAAAGAAAAAAAAACAAGGGTTATTCCAACTTACCCTTCTTTCATAAAATACTATATAAATAAAGTTATTACTTTTATAAATTACAACATTATTTCTAATTCTATGACAGTAGTTATTATTTTTATAAACAGTATCTATTTGGCATATAAGATGCAAAAACACATCATTTACATCGATAATTATCGACGAGGATAATATATTTGAGTTAAAATAGTAAATATAATTAATTAAAACTTTCAAATATAAAGATAACACAAATATTTAAAAAAACTATAATTTAAAATTCATAAATAATTTCTTGCTATGTTTAAAGTTGAGGCGTTGATTTTATCCTCTTTTACTTGAATTGAGTTTATGTGATAGAAATCATTGCCTATCACTACGTGTTAATTCCACTTTTTTTCTAGTAAAAAGTTAAAAAAGCTCTGTTTAAATCATCTCCAAACTTACCCTCCAACACAAATTGATAGACTGGGGAAAGGTACCTACAATCAACATTACATGACGTTTTGTCTCCTATCCTCCTTTATAAATAAAAACAAACACATCCTTCTTCAGATATTCTGACATTTCTAAAGTTCCTGTACATCCTCGATAGGAAAATTATAAGAGAATAATAAGAGAAGTGAGACCAAAAAACCTCGAAAAAAATATGTAGGCCACACCTTTAATTAAATTCCTTCGTTCTAGTATTTGTTCGATGACTCGATAACTCTTACAGCCTTCTTATTCATGATATTTATACCTTTAAAAGACGGTTTTAGAATGACAGGTCTGGATTAAAATTGAAGTTAAATTTTATTCTTTCCAGCAGTTTTTTGTTCTTTTGTAGCTCCTCTTGGCCAAAAGGATTCTATCATCATCCCTAAAATTCTTTAAAAAACAGACCCCCTGTTTTTTTTTAAAAGTGCATTACGATATTTTTTATTGTTTTGCGACTCAAATTTAGTATGTGGTATTATTGATAGTAGACCTACTCAGAAATGAAATATTGGATCTATAAATCAATCCAACTCTGTGCTTTAAGGTCTTAAAAATGAAGAAATCAGCATTTAAATTAGTGATTTAACGTCAACCATAGCAATAATAAATAAGTATTTTATAATGTTGAAACGCTGTCAAATTGCTTTAAAAATTTTAATGTTTAATTTTTTTAATGAAAACCTAACCCCATCGTTAGTGAACTGGGACTTTCTGTTTACAATTGTGATAAAATTCCTTTAAATCTATTTAAAATAGATTTTAATCCTGAAAACAGCATTCAAATGCTCTTGAAACATCTTTCAGAATAAATAAAACTTTTTGTTATTGCAAAAATGTATATTTTTAGAATTATTCACAAATTTTACAATTTTTAATCAAGGTTTGGTAAATATAATTAATTTGTTCAATTTGAAGTTGTTCGTAGGTTTGTATATTTCCCTTTTTTTCAATTTAAGGTGTAGGTATTGCTAAAAAGATAATATCAGCAGTTATCCCATATATCAAACTTAATCTCATCAAAGTTAATACCAAAAGCTCGTAAAAAGTAATTAATATTTCATAACTGTTTTTATCAAAAATGAAATTATAATAATTTAAGAAAAATAATCACAAATTATATATTATTGATGCCCAAATCTGATTGTATAATGATTAATTGATATAATTTTGAGTCTATGTCAAGTGGGTATCAAGGAATAAAATTTACTAAATATTTGGGTTAAAGTTAGACCCAAGCTCATTAACTACATCAAAAAAAGGATGTCCACTAGCAGAGTGCATGTTAAGCCTTAATTTTTAAAAGTGGTATACTATTATCGCGTATGAAGTATATTTTATGTTTTACGTAAATAATACAACTGCTAAACGGATGTTCAAATTTTGCTTTAATTTTTTGTGAAGAAAGCTTTTTTAAATATGGGAGGTTTTTCAATTACCAATACAACACTAAATTGTATTATTTGTTGATAACATAAATTCAAACGTAAATATTTTAATAAACCTTTTGTGTTCATCCGTAAATTTGACAAGATAGTTCGATTAAAAAGCGTTGCATCGCGACTTGTCATCAATGTTAAGCCATGGAAAAATAAATACATAGAGGTGATAAGATGCAGGAATGATTGAGCAAAAGTATCCGATGAAAAAAGGAGTATAATATGATGTCACTTTGCTTTGCATTATTGGTAATAAATGGTAAGTCCCTCCATTGGTAAATAATATTCAACTGTTATTGACTCTGATGATTTTATAAAAGGTTAAGTAGTTAAGTTATTTTCTTTTGTTGACCTAAAAGTTGTAATATATGTAATTTATATTTACTGATGGTATAAACAAAGAAATCCATAATGTGTGTAGTGGAAATTTTCATTTACACTTTTCGGAATCTATTATGGCGATAGCGTAATAAAAAAAATAGTAAACTTGAACAATAATCGAACACACATAAATTTTAAGGAAACTTATAAATTCCCAATTTTTAAGTTTTCTTATCGTGCATAAAAGAGCATTTTGTCAAAATTTAATTTGTGTCACTCTTTTGTGTTAAATATTTCCTTTATAATATTTTAAAGGTCTAATTTGTCACAAATGATAAATTTAAAAGGTTTTTTAGATCATTTAAAGGTTTTTTAACTAGTATTCTTTTTGTACAAAGACACTTTAGTCAGTACGAAAATACATTAAATATGTTTTACTTTAACATAAATACAATTTTGACTTATTTTGGTAAACTATTGGCTTAATCTTTTATGTTCTAGGATGTACTGAGATACCGAAGAATATTATCTATAGTCTCGAGCCTTCATTTTGTATATCATACTTTATTAAATATCTTATTTATTATAAAATAAAGTATATATTTTTTGTATATTTACTGATTGATAACTTTTACAACTTAATGCGCAATTTGTAGCTTTTTCGAATGATTTATCAAAATAATTTATTGAAGTAACAGTAAAAAAACTGTTATTGTTATTCATACTTACTATTGAGAAATAATATTTTGGTTTACTTGTGTGTCGATGGGGCACATTAATGTTAAGGCATTGAGAAATAAGTGATATAGACAACAAGATAAGCAAAGGATTAATCGAAGATATCACCTGACAAAATGGGTATACTTAGTCCTCACATTTATTTTTTTTCATAAATAATTGGCAATTCTAAACAGGGAAATGATATTTAACTCCGATTTACTTCTTTCTTTAGCTTATGTTGAAATTATAACACCCCAAAGGGTAAAGTAATACCATGTTATGCGTTTAATTTGTTTCTTGATGGTTTTTGTCAGTCAAAGCAATTTATCACAAAAGAAATAACTATTAAATTTTGCGTTCCACTGACATCTCTCGACCAACCTGTATCTTGCAGCACTCGTATCCAAAGATTTTATTAAATCTTTGTTTCTACAGTTTTTGTCATATCTGACATTCATTGCTGTAGACTGAAGATTTTAATAATTCGACCTTATGTAGAAGATGTTATTGATAAATGTAATTTTACTATCTAAATATGAAGGCTGCTGCTCCTGTTTTCGGCGTCAAAAGGCTATTTTTGTTTATAGCAGAATAGTACCCGGATTTAGACTTAGAATTGAATCTGGATGTTTCATCTCGGACTCAGAATCATTTGGAAGACTAAGAAAAGGTGGACCTAACGACACTAATGGCCTCTATTCATAATCCAAAAATGCTCAATTTGTTTCTCAAACCCTTAAGAATCTCTTTTTATAATGATCATGATATCTTCCTCTACACTATTGTTCAACATTTATTTGGCTTATGAGACAAAAAGATCCTCCCATTCAACTTGAACAGAAATACTGTTATTCATATTTTATAATAATGTCTGATATTTCATTGAAATATGATAAATGGTTAGAGACGATTCAAACTTTAAAAAATATGACATTTGTGATTTATTGATATATCATATATAGAAAGGACGTTATAACTTCATTTAAAAGTTAAATATTTTTTCAGAAATGGGGATTTGAGAAACTTTTCTTGCATTCATGGAATAAATGAAGGATTGATTTTACGCTCATTAAATGTTTCAATTAATTCCAAAAAGTTTCAAAATCATTTTGCACTCTGTATTTTGATGATCATTTTTAAATTTACAAATACAAATTTAGAGTCCCTTATCTTTAAAGATGTGAAAGGAAAAATACTTTTCAAGATGCGTTTCCTAAACATCCGAGCCTGCATTTCGAACAAATAGATATATCTTTAGTTTTTTTAAATTATATAACATATGTTTTTTCATAAAAATACATAGTGACGATTTTTGGCAAGTAAAGATTTGATTTTCTATTAAATGTTATGTTATTCATATTTTTTGTTATATTTGAAATATCGTATCAACTTTATATTTGCAGAAAGGAAATTAAAAATATTAAAGTGAGTGGTATTTTGGATTGACTTTTTACCCTTTGACTTTGAAACAGTCGCAATAAAGTAACTTCGTCATCATATATGAATATCCAGCTTGATTTTTTTATTTCCATTTTCATAAACATTCTTGAATTTCTACAATTTAAACGTTTGTCATATAATTTACTCAATACTGGCCGAATTACAAATTTATCGGATGCTTGGACCCACTATTTATACTAGGAAACAAAAACCTTGACCCTCTTCTATGAAGGCAAACCAAGGTTTCAGATATTTCTATTTTTTTGTAATTCTCAGATCTCCCTTGTATATCAACAGCCCCACTAATATTTCGGTCCTCCCTGAACCCCTCTTCTTCATCACATTCCATACATTTGTCACCAACTTTCCATGACTATATTATCCCTCGTTACTCTATACTCTGGTTGTTTATTTATTTAATATCGTTTGATCGTATCCTACTTTTGAGTTTCTTTCTTATTGTATTGATTTGTAGATTCCTTTGGTGGCTTGTCCTTGAAGACTCGATGAGTCCTTGGAGTTGACCTCTTGTGTGAAATGCATAGTTTCAACGTTGGCCTGGCCGTGAAGCCTATTTTTAAACTACAGGGAATATAAAACGGTCCTTAATAAATTTATTATATTTTGTACTACCATGTCTAAAATTTAAAACATTGCTTATGGCCTTATAAAATTGTTGTTTATAAATAGCTCCATTCATAGGTAGAAATAAAGTCACATATTGGGGGGGTCCTTTTGACAAAATATTTATAGAAAAACTGGGCTGCTTTACATCATGGAGAAATTGTTGAAATAAAAGGGAATTTTTTATGTCTTGGCTATCCATGGACTTTGGTTAGGCCACTTTCATGCTTCCTACTGTCATAAATTGGGATAGTTGGTCTGCCACTTCATCAAAAGTCACTGACGCCCACGTATTTTTTAGACGTATATTAAATGTTATTTCTAAACTCAAACGGTTCAAGAATTCCCGATATTTGACTCGTACATTGAAATAATTATTTTTCCTATCCTTCTGATCAATGAACAGAGGAAAATTTATTTTCTCTCCGAGTGTATTTAGCGGTTAAGGGTTCATCAAAACTATTTCATCTCTGTGGAGTGTTTCACAAGTAACAAATCTTACTTTTATTAAATTAAGACCTAATACATTCCTAAGTATACAGGCAAAATTATACAGACTTATTTGGTAGAAGGAGGCCCTTCTACCATTACTAGCTTCACAAACGAATAAAGACAACTCCATCGAATTATTTTCCAAATTTTGCATATCCTTTCCATCACGTTTAAATGAATGAATAACTTTTTTTCAATTCAATTACTCCCAACCACTTCTGAGAATAAGGATGTTTTCCCCTTTACTTTCCTGTATAATAGTGTTGACTTCAGTGATTTCATTTTGGAACTCATCGAATGAATGAACCGTTGCAGTCCTCTTAACATGTTTCTTCCTGATCATTTTCCTCCGTTTGTTGCTCTTGATCATTAATTCCATCACTTTCTGGAGTTGTCATCGCCTGGGGTGTATGCAGCCCCTTTTATTTGTATTGCCAAAGTATTGAAGATCAATAAAATAAAAACGAAAAACCGGGGAGGGGGGGGAGCAAACCTCGCTGTTTCTATTAATTGAATAGACCAATACGCCAAAATATCTTATCATAAATATTCTTTTTATTAAGCATAAAACAAAAAAAACAAAAAAACTCACCCCGATTTTCTTGTGTGTGTATTTTCCGATTGCGATGAATGAGGAAATCTGAAGTGTAGTTGAAATGAAAAAATAATAATACTATGTTACAAAGATGGCGACAACACGTCAAAAAAAGTATCCAAAAGAGTAAAAAAACCTGATGCAGATAAAACCTCGTTGGATGGGCCTCAAACTACAAAAAAAAAATTATGAACCTGAATTCAAACATTCAAAACTTAATGATTCCAAATATT
Organism: Lepeophtheirus salmonis; assembly: GCF_016086655.4. Lineage (NCBI taxonomy): Eukaryota > Metazoa > Arthropoda > Copepoda > Siphonostomatoida > Caligidae > Lepeophtheirus > Lepeophtheirus salmonis. The sequence continues at coordinate 8,988,569 of NC_052131.2, read as the reverse complement.
CACTTTTCAAGTATGTAAGCAAAGTCTTATATTTCTTAGACTTTGCCTCTGGCTCTGAATCAGAGCGTCACCTAAAAAATTTAAACCAGATTGGGAATTTTGACAGTAAGTTATAGCTCTGGTTTTACTAATTAATCTATGATAGTATAAATAATTTTGACTGTAACAAACTTATGTAATATTATTCGGCATTTAAAGTTAGTTTATAAATAAATTATTCTGATTTAATAAAAAAATATATATATTTTTTATTCAGATTCAATTCTCGTTGCAAACGCATTTTTTTTTAAATTTTGTTAATACACATGTCCACAACGTATGTTAATAATATCAGATATTTTGCATCCTTAGCTTATAGTTGATAGATAAACAAACACGTCTTTTGGCATGTTCCACAATTTTATAATGAGGAAAAAAAGATTAAGGAGGAACTTCTGTACAAACTATTGAAATATTGTTTTTTCTTGTAATAGAGTTATTTTAAAAAAATGATAAATTTTGAAGAGAAAACAATGCTTACTGTTTTTTATTAATTTTTTTGCTTTCAATGGATTTCTTCTTTTCACTTTTTAGATTTAGATTTTTAGAAAATCACACAAGACATCAATAGGAAGTAAATTCAATTTATTTGTCAAAAAACATTTAATAATTCCAACTTGCGTACATGTTTAATATAATAATAAAAAAATCAATTTGAGAATCAAGTAAAAATTGAATTCAAACTTTGGGATTAAAAATAAAGGTTTTTGTTTGATCAAATCTTGTATCGACATAAAATGCCTACACAATGTATTGAAGGAAGCAAAACCTTTTTGGTGTTCTTTTTACCCTTTAAAACAAAATTTAATCATCTGTAAATACAACTCTTGGCATTTAGTACTGAATAAATTATGAAAAACTATCATATATGTAGTTTTCATTTATTTTTAATAGCCAGTGTGAATATATATATAAATGGATAGACAATGCTTCTTCTATCATTTTCGTATCAATTTTTGGAAATGGTTTATATTGTATATTCCATAAAAAAGCCAAAACATTATCCACAAAAAAAAAACATTTCTCAAAGCTTTTACATATAATTCAAAAAAAATAGTTAAGGAGAATAAAAATAAGTTTGAAATTGTGTTAATTTCAAAGATTCTAAACAACTTTTATTCTTGTAAGTCGTTTTGTATTATTTAAATATTCCATTTCTTTTTCTTTTTTTTCAATTTGAAAAGATGTTGAAAAGTTGAAAAAAATGAGAAAATGAAGGAAAATTTATTTTGCAAGAAATAATGTCACAGTTTGAATTGTTAGAGATGGTTTTAATCTTATCAAACGCTATAAACCAAAATTCATAACTTTTGCATATTACAGATTTGATTTTGGTAAAATTTGAAGAGTGGGACTAAACCATGATTTATATCTTTTTAAATCCTAAAATAAGTACTTCCCTGGAATCTTAAGTCAAAGCAACATTAAACAAATATTTGAGGAATGAGAAACTTTGTTTTCCATTAGTAGTTGTTAAAAATGATATTATGAACATTACTGAAGAAATTGAATACGTTTTTATCTTTATATTTTATTGGTTCAGCGTATAAATTTGCCTGCACTTCATTCTTTATCTTTCTATCTCGAAATTGGAGACAATAATACCGAAAAGTTGAAATTCAATTACTGCAACTTTTTAATAGTAAGATAATAATTTTGCTAAGTGAGACGAAAATCATTAGAGTAAGAGCGGAGGGATCTGGACTTTTACGAGCTATTCGTATAATTAGCCGTTTGGAGGATCATGGAAGTATACGGATGGTCTCATTAGGTGGAAAAGTTTGTGTCTTTGTCTTTGATGGAGTGTGTCAGAGGGTGGGGGAGGGGCTCTGAGTTGATCCGTGGACTGAGAGATGAGGCCTGATGAAATAATTATGTAAGGGATTACGACTTTTTCTTGTATCTATCATGAATCATCAAATTATCTACTTTTATATTTCAAGATGGTTCAGTTAATTCCAGAACAACTACATCCTGAACAATGAGAAAGCTTTTATCTTGGGCATTCAACTTTTAACCCAAAAAAAGTATTAACTAGTTTTAAATTAAAAAGGAGACAGAGGAACACCATCATCGAATTGACTTGCACGGGACACACCCCAGCATACATAAATAAGTTGCATGAGTATCCAAGAGCACAGTCTACAACTGCTCACAGGAGGAGAGGACATATAAGAGAAAAACCGAAAAGTCCCAGAGTGATAAAAATAGCAACCCAGATTCTTCGTAGGGCTGAAACGGTCTGTGAAAGTACCTCTTGGGACTCGGATTAACGTACTTGGCAAAAAGCGCAATAAGTATGCTGTGCAACAGTCTCCAGGGCCATATACACTGGCCTGAAGATGAAGTCATTCGCCTCTACCAAAGACATATTCTTACAGACAAAATGAAAACTGCTGAACGATTTGAAGTCCTATAGTAACCAAATTACCTTTTAAGTATTTGAATGGGAAACAATGGACAGTTGACAGAACCATTACATCCAGAAAGAGATGGTGGCCACAGAGAAGGCCAATGTCCTCCACGTCTTTAAAACCAATCTTTCAGCCAGCATCGTGACCCTTCTGGTCACTGGGAGCAACGCCAGTGTTATGTACCCCATCTTCTTTGGGACATACGAGAAAATTGTTGCAACAGGTACTCTGAACTCATGTCTGACCAAGTGATAACTTTAATGAAAGCTGAGGCCAATCGTGTCAAGTTCCTTTCTTAACAAGACTTGGCCCCTCCAGCAAGGTCTACAATAATCTAAGCTTGTTTAAAGAAGAGAACGCGACATTTTAGGACTCCAAGAACTGGACCTCTAACTCCCCCAATATGAATCTCATGGATTACTTCATTTGAGGGGAGTTAGAGAGGAAGAATTCTTCTAATTCACATAAACAGCATCGACTCCTTGATTGCCTCCATCATCAAGTACTGGGACAAAGGTTCCCCCGTGGACGTGGCCGAGGCCGCAAATCCTTTAAGCCTCGGATCGAGCAGTTGATTGGTGAAGATGGCATAAACATTATATGATTTTTTCTGTTGTATTATTAGACCTTATAAATGGAAATTCAAATCTCTTATTCCTTTCCTTATTGATCAAGAGGCAGTTAAAGGGGTTCTGGATTTACTTGAAAGACCATGTAAAAGGTGGTAGTATTTAAATTTAACCTTTGGTTGTTGCTGTCTCCAAATTTGAGATAAAAATAGAAAGTAGGAGGTATAACAAACATCTACAATATACCCATATTTGATAATAGTTAGTTCAGAGTCTAAAATAGTTACTGAATAAAAAGATATTAAATTTTATAATCAACAGAAAATAAATTACTTTGAAATTAATAAATTACTGGATACAAAATAATACATCTTCGTCTCTCCGGCAATCTCCTTTTTTCATATTAATTATTGGGATGGATGAATCACTGAAACGCACAAAATCATTTTTTTCAAACTTGATAATCAAAAATCAAAAAATGGGAATATCAAGCATATGATGTATAAAAATTTACAAATTTATTCAAAACAACAATTATTTTGTGTGTTCTTATTCGAAAGATGACATTATCATGAATGTGATCCGTCTCAAGAAATTATTTTCTTTTTTTTCGATTTTCTTTCTAAAAAGAGAGTCTTTAAAAATACTCATGGTTTCAATTAATACTTTTCAAAAATAATAGTAAATTAAAAATTTTACAAATCATACCCAAAATATACTTATAAGTCTTAAAACTTTTACATGGGAAATTTATAAACAGCTCTATGTGTTGATAAGGTCTGAAGTAATGTGCAATTCTAAAAAATCGTTAGAAATAATTTTAGTTACATGAATATAAGATCCTATTTTTAAATAATTATTCATATGTTTTATATGAGAACTCTAAACTTTAGAATTAGCCATTTGTAAACTTAATTATTAATATGTCTAAGTCACATATGCATTCGCTTGTTATTCAAATTCAAATCAATGTGCTGGATTTTAATCCAATGTTTACATAACTTCGACTGATATGTTTGAAATTTTTTAAAAATACAAAGGAGGTGTAGCAAAATAAAAAAATGTTGATTATTTTATCTTATCCTATTTACCTATAGCACAATTGCAATTTCTTAACATGTTTCATGCAAAACTTTTTTATTTTATGGTTTCATTAAAAATATGTTGAAAAAATATAAAAAGAAATATATCTTAACTTTTTTTGTACATAATCAAATTCTGAGAAGTGACAAAAAAATTTATAAAAACAGATAATCTTTATTTGATCAAAGAAACATGTTTTTTTTCAAGATTTTTATTTAATATGTGATCAAGAGAAACAAATATGCAGCAAATTAGTTGATCATGTAGTTGCATACTTCTTTTGACATTAAAAAAATAATTGATTGAAGTTTCAAAGTTGTTGCAGTATAATTTATAAGTTTAACTGCCTGAATACGAGAAATTTTTCGTATTTTAATTTCGATATTAAATAAATCAAATCATTTGAAAATCAATAATATATGTATATTCTAAATTATTTTGTAAAAGGAACTAATGGATAAATTTGGAAAATCTTTTAAATATAATTATAATATTTTGGCTCGTTTTTCAACTTAGAAGAAATAAATTATTCGAACTTTTAGTGACTAAGGAGGGTGTTATTAAAGTTATAGTTACAATAAAAAATCCTGAAAACTGACGTAGTAATCCTGAAAGTTTGAAAAAGTATTTGGGAGAAGATCAGGCAAGCTCTCATCATAAACAAACACATAATTAACTCTGCATCTAGGAAGGACATAAGGTGGTAAATTTATGTTATCAATCCTTAATACTAATTTGAGTCCAGCAAGGACTTGCACTTAAAATTCCCCAAAATCTCATCGGTGCTACTCTCTACATTTATGAGTACACAATAGGGTAATGCAGTTACCCCAGCATTATCAGAATCTGCCGAATCTAATTTTGGTACTGAAACTAGGTAAGTAGAACACAAATACAAAATTTCATTTGTTACTTTTTGAATACCAACAGCCTTTTTTTGCTTTCTGTTTCTTTGATTTATTAGGTAATATCTGGATCCAAGCCTCTTGTTGCAGATTCTTTATTTTAAAGTTTTTTAACTTAATTAAAAAATAACGTTAATGTTACGAGTTGTTTAGTTAGGTATCACAAGGGAACCGAGAATGCTTTGATTTCTGGATCAAAATTTATCCAGACCTCTTCCTTTGCCATTTTAAAGACCGGGGACACTTTTGTAGAACAGATGAAACGAGTTTTCATACTCTTCGTGGCAAAAATAAAAATTCATCTATTTATGAACTGACCCAAAACTTGTATATAAACATTAAGAATGTTCTTAGACTGTCCATGAATTAATTTTTAACGCATATTAGTGAATTGATTCTTCAAAGTGACGTTTAATAAAATGACCAATATATTTATTATTATAAACGACATGGGATCAACAAGAAATTGGATTTCTGTTCATATCGAAACGGAGCATAAGTACAGAATAACTTATTACTTTGTTTATTTATCAAAAAGAATCAATTATAAAATAGATATGACGTATCAAGGAGAGGAGGAAATAGACAGCTGACAACAGTATATTTTTGTGTTAGCTGTAGAGGAATGTCTAATTTTTACATAGGTTTAAACATTCGAAGTTACTTATAACTATGAAACTCTTGCAATTGCTTAAAATAAAGGAAGTTTTTTCTTAAAAACAATTTAAATTTTCGAAAATGTTTTTACTTTTGTTTACTTTTATCATCAAAAAGCTTAATTTGCATTTTTAAGCTTCTAATCACAAATATTTTTTTCCCTTTTATATTGTGTTTAATTTTAAAAAAGGAATTTGCTTAAAATTTCAATTTATCTTTAACTTTTGACAAAAAACAATCACATCCTTACTTTTATTTGCAAATTCATAAAGAGACAAGTTCTCCCATTTTATTTGGAATTTTTAAAGAAGTATGTGTGTAGAATGAAAAAAACTAAGCTGAGTATAGGTTGATAAATCCACTTTCTAGAACGAGCAGAAAATGATACATACAGTACTTGTATTATTTCCGTTCATACACATCAACAAAACGATTATTATTGAATTTGGGGATTTATAAGAGGTTATCTCAATGTGTATTTTCCATTTATCAAGTAGGATTTGTCTCTTTGTTAAATGTATAGCTTTCTTGACTTTTCGGGTTCTTTGGCTTAATGTATGTAACATCCCCAGTAGAACATTTGTAGTATTTTATATTTATTATGTACATATATAAACACTCAAGAATTGAATTGAATTATTTAAAAAACTTTATTACAGCCTATGAGCGTACATATAGCTGCAAAAGTAAGAAAATAAAAAGTATTTGTTATAAACATACAACATGAGTATTGCAAGGTAAGTCAAATAAATATTTAATGCCTTTTTTATTTGTATTACTTAGTAAGCAAAAAAAAAAAATATTAAACAGAGTAAGTATGGAGATAAAAAGTCTATTTTAAATTAAGAAGAAGCTTCTATATTATTTTATTTTTTTAAATATTACATATGTAGATATAAAGGGGTATAAAAAAGAGGAATGGTTTCACGACACACAAAATATTTGAAAGGATATTGCCCTTTTTGCAAATATTACCAACAAAATCGTCAAATAATTTAAATAAATTCACATGATATAGTTCTAGGATGTTTTGCTCCAGAAATTTCTGCCCAGGAAACTTTCCAACATATATATATATATATATATGTTATGGCAAAAATAATTAACTTTTACAAATAATTTAAGGTTTAATATGGGGCCCCTCTGCTGGAAGTCATCTGTAATGCATTTTCGCATTCCTTCTCGAATATACCTTGCTAGCAAATGGAGAGAACTTATTGCTATTCGACAATGAGCAATTTGATAAGAATTGTATATTGATTTTTGTAGCAGAAAGTGGGATTATGGACCTGTAAATTACAAGCTTGCCCTGGAACTTTCAAATGCTGCCAAAGCATGTACAAACAGCTTCTTACAATAAATGCCCTGAAGCACAAACATTTGTGTAATTTGCATCTAAATCGGAGAAGACATACTGCCACTTATTCCTACTACTGAAGGGAATAAATAACGCTGATTTTGAAAAGCCACTGTTGAATTCATTTGGCATGGTTATCCACGTAAAAAATGAATAAATCGGACTTCAGGTGAAGAAGGGCCCATTTAAACGCAAAAAAAGTATACGTAATGATACATTTATGCTATAATATGTGTATATGAGGGTAAAACTTCCCGGGACGAATCTTCCAGTCAACACATTATACAATAATAAGTCATTAAAAATATGACAGGGTCTCAGTCTTGAAAAGTACAAAACTGGGATGTAGCATCAAAAAGTTTTACATTAATTTGTAAAAATAATATTATTTAAAAAAAAACAAGCTATTATTTTATATACGACAAGACTTTAACTATAGAACTTATAGACTTTTTAGTAATTTTTCTAAGTCATTAGAGAAGATATCCTGCATTTTTAAACAACAAATTAGTGATTCACTAGTGCTTATAGAGATAATTTTTTTTCCTTTTACTATGAAATAATAATAGGTTTGAATTGTATGTTCTTCCATTCAGCTGTTTAGAACACTCTTTAGCTGTTGTTTGATGTGTTTTTGTATTTATCTGCCAACATCACAAGTTTTTTGAGTTTGACGCATAAAAAGTGCGAAGATTCAGGTTTTACCAAGTGTACGTCCTATCTTGTCAGATTGTTTGAAAGTAATTAAACTCTTTGTCACGTTTGCCAGAAAAAATATAAACAACAACTATTCTGTTAAATATTACGGCCAAATATGTTGCATTAGCAGCAGCATTTGGGATAATTCTTACATTTAGCCATTTAAAATAAGATTTTTTTTGTTCTCAGATCAAAAAATAAACTAAACCAGAAAACTGTTGCCGTAAAACTATTCTATTCTTTCTATTCAAGCAAAGTAATAAAAATGGGAATTATTTAGTAATTTTAATGAACTAGTATTTTAGATTTTTAAATTAATTTTATTGTTCGTAAATCTGTCTGAATTATAAAGTTGTAGCTATTTTTGATACTTTTTCTCCTTATATATTGTGATTATTTGACTACCAGAATAAATTAATACGTGATTTAAAGAAATGTTAGTTCACAAAAGTATAGCGATGGTTTAATTTTAGAAAACATATTGACATTCCCGTAAAATATTATTTAATAGTCAACCCCTTGCCATACCCAATAAAATTGTATTTGATTAAGTCTGTAAAATTACGTCAAGGCGTAGTTTTGGAGCATCATTCTATTTAATGGTCCTCTAACAGCTTATACTTTATCTGCCATATTGGAATTCATTATTTAAATGCTTTGCATGGATTTAGTATTTATATTGTAAATACATTAGTCAAAACAGATACAAATATTATTATTTTGCTGTCATGCATAATTTTGAACCTCTGATGGACCATCTTTGAAGGGAAGTGTCATATCGTCATAGTTTTTTTGTTGATTAGACATTTGTATATTCTCTGGAGTGTTTGTATAACCCAAAGATATTTTCATATATATATATATTTTTTTCGGTTTATGATCTATATAATTATTAATGCTATTCTTTTTTACGAAGATACATCATTAGTTTCAAAAAACTGAAAAAAAATATGTAATTAATTATCAGGTTTTAAAGGACGTTTTCTATACGTTCATAGTATTTATCTTCCCGAAACCATCAATATAATAAAGGATATTAAAGTGAAGTGGGAAATATTTTATTTTATATAAAACATGTATTGATTGATAATAATTGAGAAATAATCTATGATCTAGAGTCAGCAAAATTTAATCATCCTTTCTCCAACTGTTATTTTAAATCATTAATTACCAACCATAAATTGTTATAGTAAAATGGAATTCAATTTGAAATCTATATAATTATCCCACGCGACAACTACTTTTTTATAAGTAAGTGAAAATATTATCAATCTATTGCGTTGCCATCCCAAACATTATTTAACAACTCATCAGATATTAACCGAATTAAATATTCAGATTAATGGATCAACATACTAAGTATTAGTGTTTTCACATTACTAATATTTTGGTACCGGCTCTGATACTAAAATTGATATCCGTATTTTAATACTTATCGTTACATTTTTTTACTTAAAACATACTTCAACGGCCTGTGGAGAATTTTTCTTTGGGTAAGTTCAGAATTATATTACAACAAGAATTCGAATTCTTGATTTTTGGTCAAGTTTAGTGAGGGTGCTATATTTCTTATGACGATGGTGCTTCAAGTGTGAATCAAGCATATATATAACTTTTTTTTTCTTTTTTTTCGGATCAAAAATGTATTTATAATTCAGTGGTTCTCCAACTTCTATCATTGCGTATTACTTAAGACAAAGTATGAAAATCTCCAAATACCAATGAAAAAATTATAAAAATTGAGCAATTTTTAGATAAAGAACACTTTTTTGTATAAAAGACATTTTTTTAACATTTTTTATTATATATATAAACTTATATATACTTTTGAGATATTCTTATTTCATACAAACCATTTTTAAAATGTATTGGACAAATTGTAAAAATTAATTTGTTATTTTTACAAGTAAGTTTTTGTCAGTAAGGTTGTAATCTCCCCTTTCCTCATCAATAAAAGGAGTTTGACTATACCACAGTTCAAGAACCATTATTGTGATTATTTTGATATTTAAAAGAAGTGTGCTGTATGGTTTTATCACTCATTAAATGAATTAATATTAAATATGGGAGCTCTAGAACCCTAAGTCATATTGAGTCTTCAAATTTTAGTGGGTAAAGAGAAGTTGCTCTTAATTTGATTATTTATCACTATATAGGTTTTTTATAACATACTAGTGGGAGTACTTGGTATTAATCGAAGTAATTAATTATTTGAAGCCTTGTTTTGTGAGTCTTCTGATTAATAAACACAATCGGGATATTAAAATATATTACTTTAAATAACAGAGATTATAAATTAAAATTGTATTTTTTTTTTAAATCTATAATTTTGAATAAATATTTCCAGAGACATACTTTGTTCCTTAAGCTTGAATGGGCATTCGGTAGAGCAAAAACCACAGTCTAAAATAATAACTAATAATTATTTTAAAAAAGTATTTTGTGTGATCTTGACCTTTCAAAATTTAATGCATCTTAGTATATACAACCTATCTACAAAGATTTTCATAATCGATAATCGATCTGCAACTCTTTCTGTAATCCTGATTACATACAAACCGAGGCCAAAACATCACTTCTGTTCAACTTCGTTGGTGGAGACATTTACATACTGGATGGATATAACTAATACCATAATTTATTATACCATTGAGCAATGTATTTAATTCTACCTAACCTGATTAAGAAAGGCTAAAGATATCAATTAATAAACAAATAACACGTGGTACACATTTATTTTCTACGCCAGAGGACTCTCACTTGAAACTATATAAACACTTTAGTTAAATAATATAAAAATTTCTCCTATGACAATTATATAACCGACAAAACAACCAGCTAAATTATTCAAGTTATGAATGAAATCTATTAAAAACTCATTCCAGTACAAAACTTTATAAAATGTAGTCAGCGTGAAAGCAATAACTTATCCATAGTCACCTTCTTTATTTTTATATAAAATGTACTCCCCATTCCTTTTCTTATTTATATGTCACGCTGAGCTTAAGCAACACACGCTCGTTACCATTTCTTAGATCAATCAGTCAAACAGTTGTAAAATATTAAATAATCAATAATGAGATGTCGACGGACAAAATTTGCTTTATTAATATAGACTTGATCATATATAATTGAAATTAGGATTTTTTTTAATTATAAGTGATAAGACATTTGTAACAGAATTAATGTAAACAATTAACTACTATTGGGTAAAAAACATAAAATAGATATTTTTGCATTAAAAAAAATCAAATATTTGGTAAAGCTTGCAAACTTACATGATTTTAAATATCCATGGATTACATCAAGAAATTAATCTAAAACTCAAAGCATTGAAGCATCAATTGCAAAAAAAAAACAAATTTTTGAAAAATGTCTCAAACACTCTACACTCTTTTTGACGTCATACACAACAATCATGGAGGTGTTTGTAGAAGTATTCAAAGAAAGAAAAAATCAAAAAATAATATTTGTTCACTACTCTATATTAGGTATTCTACATGTTTCACCGGCGATTGGAAATCAATCTACGGATATGTATCCCTCGGAAAGTATTATGTCATCTAGTTTTAGCAATATAGCATATATATCAACAGAAAAATAAAAAATAAAGACAACAAAGAGATTAATATGAGCAGTTTGGCAAAGCATGAATTTTCAAGTCTATCAAAAGTCTTAGCTTGAAAGTTTGATCATTCTTCTACTTTCATTACCATCTCCCTATGATAGACTCCAAAAGTGTACCAGGTAAGTTTTCAAATAATTGTAGTTTATATTGATAATGTAGAAATTATCCAAATACATTTTGAACTATTTCATCTTGGGGCGAGAATAATAATTTTGTTTCCTGTGACTATCTGGGAGGGATACATTAAACCCTTAAAAACTTTTTTTTTTTCAAATCAACCGTTTTTAATGCAACTTTGAATTAAAAGTTTTAAATATTGGGCTATGTTCAAATTTTTATATAGCTTCGTCCTTTGCTCCAAAAACATATAGCTACTTATGTCTTGTATAGGGGCCGAGGTTTTATAGACATATTTCCGACAACTATACGCCTTGTATTCAAATTTGTGGGGTGAGTAATGATACCCAATAATTGTAACTATAGTTTAGAAGTATGAAAGTTCCTTAACTTTGACTAGAAATAGCAAAGATTATCGGTCGGTTGGTTTTACTCAAAGGATATTTTGACGAACATTCAAATTTAAACTAGAGATGCAACTCAAGAGACGAGTTCCTTCTTACACAGAATGTGACGTCAGTGTGTGTTAAATCCAAAGACTCTAATACAGTTAAAAAGAATGGAATAATAATCAGTCATAATAATCTGACGGGCCCACCTAACCTAGGTTTTATAGCACCCGAGTACATATCCTTATCAAAAATCCAAAAAACGATCCTGGCTAGCAATATAAAAGAAGTATTTTTTAACATGGTGGAAGGAATCGCTTCCTGTGCATTGAATGCCCTTCAGTAAATGTGGTTGTAAACGTCTTGTGACTTTTTTTTTTTTACAAAGAGTGACAGACCTTGTCACTCTTTGTAAAAAAAAAATCTGAGGAGATAGGAAGTGCACATTCCGTGGGTTGGCCTTGGAGATTTCACGACCCCTATTGTTATAATGCACAAGGGGAGTGATTATAGTAAATTAGTAAGAGGGCTTATTGAAGATTCCTACAACGTTTCAGTGTCCATGCCGAAGTGGCTTTTGATTGCATATCCTAAACAATCAAACTATTTTAAAATATACTTTAGTATATGAAAGTAAATTTTGATGTTCGACGATGGATAGTTGAACATTGATATTGGTTATTATTTACAAACACTGTGTAAGATCAACTGGAAAGAATAAGTGATTGCTGATGACTCTATATAATTTTACATCTATCTTTGATTTCAAAGACTTATCTAAATTGTATATAATATGGCATTTATAATTAAATCTATTATTCTAATTTTACAATCAATTTTGGAAACTATACATAGAGTGTGTGACACCTCCACAGGAAAAAAGAATATTTTGCCGATATAAACTCACAATAATTTTCTAGGAAACATAAATGTCGTCCAGATTAAATTTTAAGAAAAATCAATTCAACTGGCGTTTTTTATAGGGCACATATATTAATCAAAAATCCACACTTTTAAAGATGTAATTAGTATTTTTATTTGTTTCATTACATAAAGGGTAAAATCTCCTTGTTCCTTCAAACAACTTGCAGCCACTTCCATGATTCCTGAATTTAGGGGATAATTACAGCATTTTTTAGGTACTGTTAATTATAATAAATATTTTTGATAGCTTTAATTATATGGATTGCATCTTTCTAAATTTATCTTCTCTCCAAGTAAACAGGAAAAAGGCTCATTTATATATATTTTGCACGCTTTCTTATCTCTGCAGTAAATATTAGTATTATCCCAGGTTGTTTTTGTGTTGATGGACCACATTTCTAATTTTTTGTACAATAAAACTTCCAATTTAAAAAAAGTAATTAATGATTGAAAGGTTGAAGAAAAGTAAAAAAAAAAAACACGTTATAAATATTGAAAGTTGTTTTCTTTGACTTTCCATCAATAGAGTAAAAAATGACTACTTCTCTCAAGTTCGAATTATTATCCAAATAAAAGAGGGTAATGAACTCTTCTACATATTTGCGCATAGATACAAAATAAACAAAGAATAATTGGTACATTTTGCATATTGTTATTGACTTGATAAATTATAGACAAACACACCAAGAGGTTCTTCCATTAATGGGCAAAAATAAAACATGTTTTCACTTATATATATATATAAAAATAATAGACATGTAAAAGAAACCTTTCACAAATGCACTCAAAATGAGGTCATATCAAATATCCAAATCCATTAAGAGTAAACTAATATTATTATGATGGGTAAAATATTTAATCTACAATAGGTACAGAGTATTTTATATTTGGAAATGCTAGAAATCTGTCAAATTTTTTGAAACAACTTCTGAATTCAGTTTATAGAGGCGGCAAGATACGCAAATGATTAAGCAAATATATCAGCCGAGGAAAAGGAAATGACATTTCTTTTTGTTTTTTATATATATTAATAATTGGTTATTATGACCAGAAAAATGATTTTCAGTTTTAATTGACTCTGATGGCTAATTAAAAACTTAAGCTATCAAATTCTTCTTTTTTTTTTTTCCTCTGAGGGATTTTAATATATACTATATTAGGGTGTGTGTTAATTTTGAATGAAAATAATATTTTGTTAAGTGTAAAATATGAATACTCATAATAATTTTTCTTCTCTATTTGTAAAATTATTGTCGTATCAGCGAACAAGGAACACTTTAACTTATGTTGTTTTTCAATGTGACCATATTTTTTTTTTGACATTGTCTCAGGGAGGGGTTTTACGCTCAACTCAGTTTAGTCAATATTACTTTATAACCAGAGATAAGATAGTGCATTGATATATCTTGAAATACCTGTTTAGTTAATTCCTAGAAGAAGCTCAAAAGTCAAAGCAATTGATCTTTAAAGAAATAGCAACATACAAATTAAGCTTCATATGCATCTAGCGGTCCGTTGACAACTCTTGTCCACCTCACATTTTATAAAATTACGTATATTGTGGCTCTCGTATATCAAGTTATTACACTATCTTTGTTTCTACACCTGCACATAGCTAATATTCATTGCTTTAATTTTAATCCACTACCGCCTTACCTTGCCGAAATGTCAATTGAAATCTTTTTGGTATCTCTATTTTTTTTTCCTTATCGATGGGTTATTCATTTGTATAAGTGTTGTTACGATACGATATGAATGCCTAATTGTATATTTATAAATTATGCTTAAATATATTTATGTTGATATAAAACTATGAGTTTTCATAAATTTATTTCAAAATAAACAAACATTATATGTCCACCCTTCTTAAATGCCCAATATAGTCAACATTTGTAAATATTTTGTTATAAAAAGCATCCATATCAACTTTCTAACATACTGAGTTAACAATGAGTTTAAAGGATTTTTTTTCTATAATATAAACATCAATTGAAAATAAAAGTATTGAAAAATATTTTCATATATACTATTCTGATAAAACTTACTAATTTTGAATTATATTGCCAATTTTTTTTTATTATATTGGTACACAACTCTACAACGTACGCAAACAATATTAGCTATTTTATATTGTTGGTTTGTTTTTCAAGCTTAAAAAGTTATGCGTCTTTTGGTCTACTTTCCAACTTTCGACCATTGAAACAAAGAAAAAAAATTTATTATTCATGAGAAAATTAATACCATATTTTTGAAAGATTGTTGATGCTTAATTAACGCTATATTTTGAAGTAAACACAATCTTCCGAAATCTTTTTTTAAGAATTTCCCCGAAATTGATTTTTTCATTCTCTTTTGTGTAGTAGAAAATTGTGGAGCACAGTACAAAGATGTTTAAAAATTTTATTTGTGAAAAAAAAAAAAATGCAAGGTGTACGTATATGTGTACCAGCATCATAAAAAACGCGCATTAAGGATACGTAAACGTGATAGACACCCTCTTTAAAGCCACAGAAATCCCATACAGCAACCCCGTACGACATATAGCCCTAAGAATGGAATATTTTTTCTTCGACCCAAATCACATTAGTAACAATAGTAATTTATTAAACCAATGCAAGGCCCTTAAAAAGTCTATAAAAATAATCATCATCAGGGAATCACATCCTCTCCATAAAGGAATTGGAGTCTCAGTTGTATCTCCACACACTCTGAATGATGTATTGTCCACCATTTCCATAATCTTTAGGGTTTTCCTTAACGAAGTATGCGCTGTAATGAAGCTAATTATTATTTTTATGGATGTAGTCCTGTTTTGAAATAATTTTCATTTTGGAACTAGCCCTTTCCAAAAAGAATTTTGCTTGTCGGTATGCTGTCCCTTATATCCATTCCCGTGTCAATGTCTTTCTTATGATCTTATTTACCTCATACATAGCTGCACTTTTTGGAAACTTCCACTTGAGATTCTTCAAGCATAGATTTTTAGCGAGCACATCTACATATTCATTTATTGTATAACCTCAATGACCTTTTATTGAAGTTATTGTCACCTTCCTTTTCAAAATCTTCGAAATAATCTAAATATATACAGGTAAAAAAAATGTATATATTTTATTTTACTAACATCTTATTGATTATTTCTTCAATGAGATTAGAATAAAATCAATGTTGCCGCTGAACCAAACCTCTTTGAAACAAATTCATTTAGTTAAATGAAAGCGTATTTAATTACAGTACAAATAAGTGTATTTGGTATAAATACAATTGCAAAATCAAGGTTTTTAAAAACTAACTAATGATTCGTGATGAGCTTGCCGATTACTACTGAAATAGAATATTGACTTTAAAAGATTTATTTTTTTACATTTGTTATCAAGATTGTTTGTCGTAGGGCTTATTATTTATCTAAGTCGTAAATAAAAGCTAGTTACATCTATATTACATTTGTTGGCAGTTTGTTTCTAAAAGTTCAGCCACTTTGGATGTGCAGTTGTTATATAACAGTTGTTTAAGTGAGTAGATGTGAGTGTGTTGTAAAAATGGTCAAAATGAAATATCGCTAAGTTGATGCAGTTTAAATGCAATAAATCTGAGTTTTGGCGCCTATTAATAACTCTAGATAAAACTTGGATACACTTTGACACGCCCAAAAACAAATACAGTCCAAACAGTAAAGCACTTAGATTATTGACAAATGAAACGGCAAATGACCTGTGTGAACAATTATTTTTCTGAGAAAAACGCCAAGTACTATGCGGAAGGGTTACAGAGATGGGAGCACCTCTGGGAGAAGTGTGTACAGTTACAAGGAGACTACAAAATAAATAATAAATAAAAATTAACGTCATGTATCCTTTGTTAGGTCTATAACTTGTATACCAACCTTGTGTGATTCTTAAGTATATAATTAAACAATAAAAAAGTGTTTAATTTGTATATTAATGCTTTTAGTATATTATCCTACAACTATTGTTATGTCGGTCTATAGTACGTTTTAGTATGTTTTCCCGTCCAGTTCAGTCTATGTATAGTCCAGTCTTGCATATCAATCCTAAAACTTATAAGGTTTGGTCCTTCATGACTTCCTTCAACTTTATTTTTATATTTTATATCAGTTTTTATGCTAAAAGTCCGAAGGGCCAACGGCCTAAATAAACAATCCCAAGGGCTGATAGGACAGATCCTAAGACTAGACTAGACCGAATAAATAAGGATCCACATAACACAAGTTATTGCTACTATGGTCAAACAAATTTTTCTGATGTTGGGGTGTCAACATACCCTAGCTAAGTATTTGCATTATAAATTGAAGGGACGGGGAGGTAAAGATCTCAAAAGAGTATACCAAAATAGGCCAGCTCCATTCTAAATACGTGTATATATGACTTAACAAACAAAAATTAAATGCATTGGATCCGACATGACGATTAAAAATAGTTCAAATGTTGAAACAAAAATATGATAATTGCAAACATGTTTCAGGAAAATCATAATTATTTAATAATGACTTTACAAAATTTTATTTTTACCTTTTTTAAATAGTAATGTAAATTTTTATATGCATATTTTGTTCATTTAAAAAGAAAATTATATATGATGATATTTTTTGGGAAGTTAATTAATTTTTTCTATTGATGATGATTAATTGCTTAGACCTATAATTACATATTTATAATTTTGCTTTATATATTGTTTCTTTTTCTATAATAGTAAATTGCTTTTTCAATACTATTTTTAATTTATCATATTTATAAGAACTGAAGGAAAACCCAAATTATAAAGAATTTGAGTAATGATTTTTTTCATCTCTATTAAGGGATAGGTTTTATTAATTCCCGGTAAACAAAGGTTTAAATTACAGGATCCTTAAAAAAACCAATAAATAGTAAATACTGTTAAATGTAAGTATTTTTATTATTTCTTTAAAAAGAAAGAATCAACTTTACGCTAGTATCACTCGTATTCAATTATTTCCCTATTTAATTATATCATCATTGACTTTAACTATGGCAGTGATCATCTAATAGGAAATGATGCAGTACTTACAGATGTATTTTGTATCGATTTCAATCCAACCCTGGTAAACATTTGCGTTCTATGACTACAAGAATATATAACGGTATCTTTATGCCCATATCTGAGCATACGCCAGAAAGAATAATGAAGAAGAATAGCATCTTGGCTAAACTTTGACTTTTCTAAGTAGTTCTAACTTTTAGCCTACAGAGTGATACATTAAAATCTGAACACTTTGAACTTTAAAATTTAACCAGCATTTAGTAAATTTAATACATTAACTAATTAACATTATAATTTCAACAAAGTTACTTCTTTAAATAGATATGTGGCTGAACTCTCTTAATCATTGTAGCCGCTCTTAGCGGTAGTTATGTTTTCCAGGCGGCAAAGGAAGGCCTAACACCCACTGCGGATGTAGTCTTCTTTCATGGGGTCTCAGTGCTGTCTGATAGTGGCTATGGGGTCCTCAGTGTTTGGATGACAGATACATCAGGCTTTCCTCCCGACATGCACACAAAATGTGTAGTCAAGGGGGGTTAGAATATGGGCGGTAGGAGGAACAAAATTGTCGGAAAATATTTCTAAAGAACACAAAATACTCTTTTAAAAATTATTTAAAAGAGACTGACTATGGAAGATACGGGTGTCTTTCATGGCTAGTGTCAAAAGTGGTATCTACAACGTCACAAGGTTCTTTCTACCGACATTTCTGAAAGCTCTCTATACAGTCCGGTTTGAAACCCCGAGATATCTTGCATGGCCCCACATGGACTTGAAGGGATTGCCCTGTGCTATTTTATTTAACTCCTCTAGGCCATACTGGCCTATGGACAGAGTCTTTCTCCTCTCCAACGTTGTAGACTTGCCTTTGGCGTAGACGGTGATCTTGAATAAAACAATTGCTTGGACTGCGCGAATGGAAATTCGTCGATCATGTTCAAGTGCCATTTTCTCGACTTCTACGTAA
Organism: Lepeophtheirus salmonis; assembly: GCF_016086655.4. Lineage (NCBI taxonomy): Eukaryota > Metazoa > Arthropoda > Copepoda > Siphonostomatoida > Caligidae > Lepeophtheirus > Lepeophtheirus salmonis. The sequence continues at coordinate 8,969,802 of NC_052131.2, read as the reverse complement.
GCTAGAGAACTCAAATTGTTTTGTTTTGTAACTAATTGATTATTCTTTGATATATCCAAATATTAATTAAGTTAAATCATTCAGCCTTCATTCATTATTGAATTAGTAACTGTTTTGCTCTAAAAACCACCTTTTAGAATAGTTGGGTGATTTTCCATAGTTCCATTGAATATACATTTCTATTTTTATTACGTTAAGAATAATTTTCCTAACAAATACAATATGCTTTGACACCTCAGTTGGAGTGTGACCAGTACAAATTAAAGTTGCAACCTTGAGTCTTATTTCCCACTCGGATACTATTTTATCTTAATTAAAAAAAGGATATATATTACTGATATCTGATATGATTAAGATTGTATGCAGCACTGTTATTTTCTAAAATCAGTCACTTACAGCCTCAGAATTTTGAACTTCATTAGTGTGTAAATTTTTAGTTTCCACTCGATATTATAAATGATTTTTTTATTTATCCTGTAACCTACAACAAAAAACTTAAATATTAAGAGAAGAGCCTTTAAGTTCACATGCACATCACTAGAATCCATGTTACTCTTTTGATAAAAAAAGGAGACATTTGATATGTAAACTTTAAACCAAGATTTATTCAATTTTTTATTTAATTAAACTTATAACAAAAAATAGCTAAATCCAGGATTCTTGGTCTAAAAAATGAAAAGTTCCGTGATATAAACCATAAAGTGTTGAAAACACTGTTATATTGCCATGATTTATTGGTATATAGTAGCGATTCTCAACCTTTTAATCACTAAGGGATCCCATAGAATATAGGGACCCAAAAAAAATACAAACATGTATTACATTTTTACAATCTGAATTAAAAAAATACCATAACGACAATAGGCCAAAAAATATGTCAATAGTATAACATGACCTCTTATCGTAATCAGTCCGACTTGAGAATTTTTCCTTTCTCAGTTCTTCAATTCTTAGTAATATTTTTGACGATTATAATGAAAGTTCTTCCTCAATCGACAGAGAATAGTATTTTGACTTTTGTTAACATCAGAAAAAATTCTTAAAGAAAAGTCCGATATTTTATAAAAATTTGTTTTTTAATATTTACTCTTTTAGTACCCACTATTGACCAAAGTAACTAAGAGTTGGTTAAAAGACAAATTTAGTTCTTAATATTTAGGATATAACTCCCCCAGAAATCCTGAGTCTTATTTTCTATTTTTTTAGCATGCTTACACGTAACTACTCAATACTTATATAAATTCATATAGGCTGCTTTTAATGAAAGCATCAGATCTTGAGAAATAAAAAATAATATGTTGCTATCACTGAAGAGTACTTTACTATTTAGAGCATTCCCTAATAAAAACAAACAAAATTCAATTTAAAATACCAGGGTTTTTAGCTAATTCAAATCTTAACATGTATTGAAATTGAACATAAATGATGACAGACCTAAGAGACCAATAACTAAAACAACAGAAACAGCGTTTTTTTTAAATACATACACGCCTGGAATATTTGATAAATAGGACTACAATAATAATTCTTATATCAAAAATTATAAATATGATATACATCAGGGATCACTATATATAGTGTACGCTGTATAAGCATTCGATGCTATGTTAACTCACATACAATATTTCATTTTTTTTTTCTTTAGCCAGATTTTGTACCTTTATTTAGAGACAAATATAAACTTTTCGACATAACCAAAAGCTTAGCAAATAAAATGAAACACTTTTTTAACTCCAAGAAGCAAAAATAACGGAATAAACAACAAAAAATGAATTAACGTTAGAAGCATAATCTTTGGTTAACAAAAGAAAAGTGTCTATTTCTTTAATGAATAAATTATTCATGGTGATGCAGCCTGTAAGGTTTAACTCTTTTTTAGTAATTTTTGCATATATATTTTTGCTGATAATGTTGTTGACCCTTTCCCACAATAGTTCCTTAAAAATTAATCTCGATCAGTGGGTGCTCAAAATTATAAAGCAGTTCATATGATATCCACTCATAAGTTTCTTTTGAAGGGTTGCAGCTCCAGAAGAAACGCTCAATATCCACGCTTGAGTCATTGCAAAACATGCAAATGCTCCTCTTGTGAAAAAGAATTCATCTCCAGTTCACAAGGCTTCTGAAAGTGAGCGATATTTGAACCATCTTTTAGAAGAGGTCAAGTATTTACTCTTTATCACTACAATATTTCCTTAAAACAACTACATTGTTATTTCTTAAGTGTATGATATACATCATGGAGCATATAAAATGCAACCAGTGACTCGTTTTCATATTAAAAGACATTCAGATATGTATACAGACAGACAAACATAATTTGGTACAATAATATATATGTAATCTTTACGATACACTGAAGATAACCTAGGATGTCCGAGTGGGAACCACTGGTTTATAAAAATGAAGTGTCCTTGTCAAAAAATATATGAGCTGATTAAAAAACAAAATGGATTAGGATTTTGTTTGCACATGGCAACATAATGTATAATAAAGCCTATAAACATATTGTGAAACGTCTTAATGGGGTTGTAACGTATTTGTACACACAGCAAATATGGGGAATGTCTAAACCCGAAAACAAAAGAAGTTTAATTTGATTTATTGTACCTTTTTAGGCATTGAATACTTGCTTACTTCAGACAGGAGAATAAAAAAAGATATTTACTTATAACTATAAATACTACTTAAAGTAAGATAAATTGGTGCTTTGTAGAAAAGTAGAAAAGAACGGAACAACTAATCAGAAACCTATAAAAGTCATTTAGAGATAGCTTACATATGTACACAGATACATTTGTATTCAAATTTACAAGGCCTACGTCGAGTCGAGTTGGTGTAAGGACATTACCATCGAGTTTCTTAATTCAAGTTTTAGTATTTAGCCAAGTTAAAATAGTAGATAAATAATGACAAAGGAATACATCTTGTGAAGAAATGACAGATTGGTTGGAATGATTCTGGAGGATTCCCAAAGAGACCGCATAGTGTCAAAACCCTGTAAATAATTTAGTATATTTGAGCAGTGTTTATAATTTTCAAAATTGTTTCAAATGATTTAATCATTATTATTCCATTATTGATGAGGGAACATTCAATTTTAATGTAATTGTGTGTTTATGAATGACGAAAAGTAACGCTGAGGATTTGTGATGGAGTCATAATAAGTGTAAATCCTGAAGTGAAACTCAGAATTGAGTATCGACTTCTGAGTATTTCCTACATATATTAATGATATATATAAAGTTGGATTTGTGATTATTACTGTTCTCTAACGGCAGCTTATAGCTGATATAATAAATTATTATGACAGTCAAACTGCTCACATCTCAAACATTCTTCAAAGTGACAGAATTAACACGTTTATTTTCAGTGTATTATAATTTCAAATACTGGTAGGTTTTTATTCTGTACAATTTTAGAGATAGCATCAAATTATAAGTAGTACAAGTGCGTGTGTTCATGAATAACTTAGGGTTAGACAGAGGATTTCTTGGAGGCGTTAGAGTTGTAATTCTTTGTTGGACTCTATGTATAATTGAGGAATATCAGAGTCATTTATGCCTACCTACAAATGGATTTGCTAGATAAGGAGTAGGATTTTAAAAATACTTCCTTGATCTTACAGCTGTTTTGGCAATGTAATACGCTGCCAAACAGCTAAGTTTTTTTTCTTAATGTCATTTTTTGGTTTTATGTGGTTTATTACTTAAGATCGTACTTCTTTTTTTTTTTAATGATGGAAGAAATTCTACAAATGAATTTATATTTTTCTTACTAAGACCATGTTTGTACATATTTGAGTTCAATTTATAAATACGTTTATTTTGTAAACTTGGCAATACATACTTGAAATTGGTTTTAATTGAAATTTAAAATTAAATGGTACAATACGCATATGCATGCCAAAAATGTATTGTATATATATATATATACATATTAATGTATTTAAATACAAGGGTAGAATAACAACGCCTTTGTTTTCAAAAGCTGGTATTTAAACATATATATGGACTGTCAACAAAAAATCAAGCTTAGAAATATTTTTCTCAAAATTGAGTCTGACTTTTTTTTTTTTTTAATAATATGACGAATTACTGTCAACTTCTATGAATATTTGATTGTTATTAACCCTTTAGAGGCGCTGCAAATCGCAATTAGATTAATCAAAGTTGATTATTACTATAAAGGAGATGAAAATGTATAGCTTTAACTAAAAAAGTCATATCGGCCCTAATAAAGGTCACATAAATCAATAATAGAATTCAAGCAATAGTTATGTATATTCTAGAAATTAATTAATTATGAACCGTTATATGATACACTCTTCTCTTCTTGGTAACGGTAATATTTGTTTTTTTTTTTTCATTGTTGTTTAAAAATAAATGTAACAGTAAATGTTGAGAATTTATAGTTTTAGTAAAAATTTGAATACCCAAAGGCAGTCATCTCTGAATGGGGCGTAAAATATTAAAATTTTATACAAATGAATATATGTTCAATATTAGAAAACCTCAGTCAAAATAATTATGAGTAAAGTGTTAATCTAACGTTCCTATCATAATAACTACAAATGTGGCTCGTCCAAACATTAGCAAACTAAAATGATTTCTTTTTTTTCTTTTTTCAAAATTGAGACATTTTGAATTTTCTCGCCAATTTTCGTTTTAGTTGTTTTATATCAACAAATAATTTCCTATAAACCTTTAGGAGAAATTGCAATTAAAGTAGCCAAAGTAGATTGTCACAGCAAGAGAAGCAGACATTAATAATTTTTATTTGAAGGGTCATATTGGAGCAAATATAAGTTCATTAAATCTATTAAAGAATCTAAATGTCGTCCAGTACCCCCAGAATTTCAAATAAGAGACCTTGATGGAATAAAAACAGTCAGTTACGCAGGAAAAACGAATGAACAGGCAATAAGTCAATGAATGGAGGCAATGATGAAGAGTTTTGATAAGAATGGAATATTTACTCTTCTTAATACTTTTTTCTTACTTCCAAATATGTTTTTTAATCAGTTTTTTTGAATGTGTTGTTTTTATTTTACTGTTTATTATAAATTTTATGTGTGAACTCTATTTTGTTTATGAACAGTGAAGAAAGATTATTAAAACTCTATTAATCCTAAATTTTAAGTGTTGTCTTAATTTTATTAATATATTAAAGATAAGGAAAGTTTGGAAAATACATAAATAAAATTAAAGGATCTAAACTATTGTAAAAGTTCTTGGATATCTTAACTCATCCCACAAATTTGAAAACAACACCTATAATTGACCGAAATATGACTAACAAATTTTGGGCTGTATGTATATATATAACATAATTAATTGGCATTTCCTAATTTCTAGTATTTTTCTTCCAGACTGATTTAATGTTGACGCTCTCCATATGTATTGTTCAGTGTGGATCTTATCGTGTACTTAAAAAACAAATGTTTTTATTCTTATTCTGAAAACCGCTGAATAGGTTCTAATAGTAAAATATATTTGCGTGCCAAAAATGCCAGCATTTGAGCTACATTTAGAGGTTTCCACTGTTGGTTCTTAAAATTTTATACATAAACTGTAAACTTCTTATATTTGTAACTTTTTTATCAAATTAAATGTAGAATAAATTGAAATTTTACCACAAACAAAAAGAGATGAGTGCTCCTAATAAAAGTTTATTTTGTAGATAAGGAAATTTGTAAGACAATAAATATTAAATATTCTCATTTATGTTCATAAGATTGAATATCGAAACTACAAAAATAATTAAACCAGTGACGTATTGGGGGAAAATTTATTTATTTTAACGGCCAAAATAAATGCTTCCTTCGATTAGGTTGTAAACCGTCGAAAGATGTTCTGAAAATCTCAAGAAAAATATTTTGCAACCCTTTTATGGACTCAAGAGATAAGGGGTTCTGCACCAGGATGGCTACTTCTATCCTTTTTACAAATAAATCGAGAGTCGAAGAAACAGAAAGAGACTGCACATTCTGTAAGTCCAGTTTAGAGACTTCAAGACATCTGCTTTGGGATTTCCCAAGTTTGGTTAATATTGTGTACATGACTACTGAGTTTTTGAGGAAATACTACAATTCAGAAATGAAGATTGGGGATTGGCTGGTAATGTCACCACCTAAACATAGACTTCACTTCAAAATAGAATGCTTAATAACAAAGGTACTATTAATTCTCTACACCGCAAGAAGGAAAAACTTTTGCATACCTACTAGTCGGGACAAACTCCTCTTAAGATCCCACAAAGTGCTGGAAAGGCTCGATAGGAATGGAATTGTGTTATAGTTTTGCTTTTTAGTTTAATTGGTTATTATATTTTTGTTAAAATGTTATTATCTTTTTTAATTTACCCGTGCTCGTTTTTTTGTTTTTTTGAACAATAAACAACAAATGATCGTCACTAGTGTTAAATTAATTCTTTACTATTATTTTGTGATGAATTGGCTAGTTATTTTTTGGAATGTATAGATTTATGAAATTAATGTACGGAGAAACAAATAATAATTTGATTTGAAAGGAATAAAAAAACACACACACAAACTAATTTTATGTTATTTGAAAAAATTGAAGATATCCAATTTTTTTTCGTCTATTTTTTCAAAGGAGGGAAAAACTTTCAAAAGCAAGAATCACTATCAAATATTTATATCAACAATAATACAGGTAAGTTTTATTATAAAAGAAACAAAATACGAGGGTGAGACAATACAAAGTAAAATATTAATTTTGAAAGCTAACCCAAAAATATACTATACAATAAATATACTTGAAAAAGGAAAAAAGTGACAGATTGTTTTTTTCTCTCTGAATGAAATATGTAACAAAATTTGATCTGAATTATTTTTTGAAAAGAGCGAAAATATTTTCATAGCTGATAACTATTTGTTCCAATGGATGACTTTTTACGTACCTCCATCAAAGTAGGACGTTCATTTGAAAATGCATGTTTTTATTGGTTCTTATGTGTGCATATTGTTTATGACGTGATTTTTGTAAAATATTACAAATGAGTTGTGTCATAAATTGAGCAAGTTACATTATATGAAGCTCATTCCCGTGACTGATTAAAACTTTTTTAGATTTTTTTGTTAAAGTACCTTTCTTCATTCAAAAAGAGAGAGTAAAAAGAACAAAAACTTAAGGTAGGTAGGTAGCTATTTTGAGTTGGTTTCGGTCCAGATATCCAAGACCGATCTGAAACCTTTATATGTTTTTTTAAGATGTAGTGTTTTTTAATTGAACATTATATAATACTACAATAAATAGTTCATAAATAAATAAAAAGAGTTATTGTATAATAAAAATATAAAAAGACATTTTAGTTAAAAATTAGACCTGCAGATAATTAAAAGTTCTTTTGTTCTCTTAATATGTTTCAGTTTAAAAAAAAAAAACCTTAAAATTATTAATCATCCATATACCAAAGTTAGAAAAAATCGATAACATTAATTTAAAAACCTAAATATATTTTTTAAATAGACAGAAATACTCAGAAATTAAATAGTTATAATAAAAAGTACTTCTATTATAAGAGAAATTAAATACCGTCTGTGCAAACATTAGATTTAGAAAAGGATCCGATTATTCTTAATCAGATTTGTAAGCAAAGGGGCTATAGATAATTTTGCAAAATATGTAGTAACTAATATTTCAAAGCCAATATTTGTTTGATGTATGTACGGGTATAAAATATGCATTTACTCTGACTATTAAAAAATGCCTTTCAGTCAAATTTGATAAGTAAAAGCATGCAAAATATATATGATGTACTTCAAAATCACTATTCCACTTGACAGGCTAAATCACCATTTTTTTCTACTTCACCTATTTTTTCCTTTCCTTCATACAAGAAAAACTTGATTTTTTTTCTCGAAAAAAAGGTTTTTTATAATTAATCAAAAGTTTATTTTTAATATAATAAAAATCATAATTTATAATGAATTATTTTTGCAAAAAAAATTATTTATAGAATATTTTTAATAAATATTTTCATGTAGAGCGCATACTTGTATCAGTTAATATAGGGTATAAAAGAGCCCAAAGGGTTTCAAAAATTATTACAAAATTGAATGTATATTTTTATAGTCAACTCAAAAGCAATTTTAAATGTTTCTTTGTACTTTTCAATCAATTAATTATCTTCCATCTGTACATGTATGTTATTCTTATTAATATTTTTGAGTCGGCACAAATCGTTCTAAAAGTTCAAAAAGCTATCGGTCACAATAAAAAAAAAAAACTTATTTGAAGCAAATGAAGTCTCAATAATCGAATAAAGGCCAAATCTATTTAATTAGCTTCACATGGGTCAATTATGCACCGGCAATTTACTTTTTTCTGCCCCAGCTCCGAGTTCAGTTATAAATACATCATTTATTTTTGTCGTTCATTTCATACTGTGTTAAGTTTTATTTTTTGGTCTAGTTTTAGACTTTCTTTCGCAAATTTATCATAAAACCATTTTTGATTAAATAATTATCTTTTTGCCAACAGTTTTTCTTAAAATAGTATGATAGACTTCTCATAAGTGAGTGTTGTATTGCTTGAGCAAACAGCATGATTATCTTTTATTTTATTTTTTATCTAATAGGCCTATTACTTTAAAAGTATATTTACTCCTATTAATGATTGGATGTTACTGAGAAAGATAAAAATTCCTGACATATGAGTTGATCGAAAATCTGTTAATTTTTTAAAAATAATTCAACTATAGCTGATGGAACGATGTAGTTCAATGGACAACTCGCTCAGGAGAAATTATCATTTTGAACTCAATGTGCATATGTTCGCGCGCACTTGTTCCTAGAAAATTAAGTATATTCAAAGTATATGGACTTAAAGGAAGATTCCTACTTCTGGGTTAGATGGAGTAAATGTAATAATATAATGTTTATAATATATAATCAGTGCAACTCCATCGGACCAATCCAAGGAACACTAAAAAAACTATAGCTTAATGTGTTTTTCACTATGAGACCAGTGGAGAGGCCTAAAACTCTATAGTTTACCATCAAGGGCTAACACGTTAAGTTACATAAACAATAAATAAAACATTTGATGGCACATATTTGCAAAAAAGTTATAAGACAAAGACTTAATAATTTTTTCTACTATTAACCAAACGAATACAAACTGTTCTCATTTTACAGAATTATTCACTAAATTTGTTCTCCCTCCAAGAAAAATATGAATTAACATTTTTATAGTTTAACCAAAGCTTGAGCCTAACAATTCAATAAATTTTTTTTCCTTAGGTTACAATAAAGGTACTGAATATTTTATTACAATTATCCCATTTGTACCTCTGTAAACATGTCATTTCCTATTTTTTTAAATAGAGTTGCATAAAATATGTTCGAAGACCAGAGAAATACTTTTTATTTCTAGAGCGTGAACAGTGTTATTTATTTTCCAAAGCTGTTATTATTATTATTTAATTCTTGAGGAGGAAGCATCTAAGAATAAAGTCCGTGAGTTTATGAATGACTGAGAATAACACTGATCATTTATTTAAGAGTTATAAGTGTAAGTCCATGTTGATCATGTAAGATTACAATTGGAGATATACATTGCCGTCATTCCTACCTATGCCTTTAATAGATGCAGAGTGGGTTTTCTATTTATTACCTTCTTCTCATAGCTACTTGTATCTAATTTAATCTGGCTGAACTGCTCCTCCACTTAAAATTGTCAGGGTTACCATATTTATTTTTTTCATACCGGTAGGTCATGGTTTCTACATTTATTCATAAACATTTTGAAAAATACTGTCTACTGTCATTGGAAGACATTTTTCATTTAATTTCTTTTTTTAATATACTTGCAGATCATATAATTTTCAAACATGGGCATAACCTAATCAACTTATTGAAACATTCACAATTTGCAGGAGATTGTGGCATTAATATATGACGTCTTTTTCATCAATGTACCCAAGCTACTCGCTTTCAACTTGGTTCACAGTGCCTTTGGTATATAATTAACGCAGTAAACCAAAGATTGTGCGTTCTATAAATAATATTAAGTGATGAATACAAATTACAAGTTGCAAACCAAAAAATGATTTAAATCTTTTGAAATGAATAACTTACAGAACTATAGAAGGATATTAATACTGCAATAATTTATTAATCCATAGATTGAATATATATATATGTATATTTGTAAGTTTGATTTTATAAAGTTGATCACTTGTCATTACAATTTTCTTATTATTAATCTAGAATATAATCAATATATATTTGAACATCAAATATTTACATTGGTGACCCCGACGCGATTATATAAATGCCCCGGAAGCCAATTACCCCACTTGTGTCTCCCAAAAATAAGCATTGTTAATTAAAATGGAGACGCAAATTTAGTAAATGGTCGTCGTGGTTCTCCACCATCATGGGTTCTGTTCGTTGGATGGTGAGAACTGGTTCTGGAGAATTGAACTTGATTTTGCGTAGAGGGAGATTTGTCATAACAAAGTTAAATACAATCTTATGGTGTAAGCATTGCTGGTAGATGTTTTCAATATTAATCCTTTGTATATTAGTGTGGGGAATCTCACTTAGGTGGGAGCAAAGAAATCTATATTTGCCTGATATGAACTATAATCTACCGTAAGAATAAAAAGAATTGTCAACATGATGGTTGATACTTCTGGGCTTTCCAGCATGGAGGTCAAAGATGAGGTGAACATCCTCTGGATGAGGAAAATCTAAAAGATTTACTTGAGGAATACTCCAAAGGAACGACCGAGATATTTGAGAGCATAATCAACACTTACTACTAAGAATTTAGCAGATTTGTGTACGGCAGCAAAGGAAGTCAAAAAAACTTCTATTCCTACCGTCGATCATCCCTCTCTTCTCTAACTCTCGCACCTTTGATCAAGAAGAGACCTAGTGCAGAAATTCCAAATTCCTCAACATTTAAGAAAGTATGTTATTATCATTCAAAATTTGGATTGAATACATGTGTGCGCTCTGGTCCTGATTGTCTTTTTTATTCATTGACTCAAAAAACAAAAAAAGTATCGGTTTCACGGGACCGACGCATTAAATAAGCCATAACTTTTTTTATTAATTAAAGACAACATAAATTCAATTAATTTTCTTGAAGATACGAGTGTCCAGCTATCTTTTATATCCCCGATGAGTTATAAAGATTTCATTCGTCTGAAAATACCACCTAACTTTGGTTATGGAGGGAATCCAGTAAGAGTTCTCAGGACTAAAACTCCAAGTGTACAATTAGAAAATCTGTGAACTTTTCAATGGAAATTTATTGTCGTATCCAGAGGCCGCCCTATTTTAGGGGCAGATTTCCTTCATTTCTACTAGATTCATATTGACCCATTTAACAAGAAAATATATTTTAATGATACATGCGTCATTTCAGAATTATCAGAAGGACAAAGGGTTCAATCTCAATATGCAGAAGTTTTCAATGATGAAAGATTCCCTGAATCTTACCCAGGTCATGGAGCTGAACATCACATGAAAACTAAGGACCCTCCTGCTTAGCGAAATCCCGTTAGCTGGAAGGTGTGCGATTCCATTTAGCTAAAAATAATATTAGAGATGGGCATAATTCGTCCATCTTTTTCAAATTTTCCATCAGCAATTATGAAGTGCATAAATTTAAAGGAGGCTGGAGAATATGTGGTGATTATCGTCAATTAAATAATATGACGGATCTAAATCGATATCATCCACCAAATGTAAGATATTTTGTTGCCAACCTACCTTGAAATGTAAAGGAAATATCCAACTTTATGTAGAGAACTACTTATTATTAAGGAAAGTAAAAAACATATTCTATGGGCATTGGATGGACAAAGTTATAGAGTATTCAAAGGTCATAAGCCTTCGGTGTCGGCAATAGAAATCGAAAATCCCTCCTGAATTCCAAGACAATTCTGAACATTTGCATATCTAGCAGAATTAAATTGAAGGGTTGAACATGTTTCATGAAAATTAAACCACACTGCAAATATTCTTTTGAAAAATATAAGCAACATCCAATTAAGTCCCAATTTTATTCAAAATGTTATTGACGATCAAAGACTCCATGATCCTAAATTTTAAATTTTAAAATTAACCCTTCTCTCAAAAGTGTTTCGGAACTTTACTTGCAGGCGTTGGCAACGAAAACTTATTTTGTGTCTTAGTGTCCTCTCCAGAACTTCGCCGACGAATTATTTATTCAAACCACAAAGATAATGATCCTAGTTCAAAGAGACTTTAAGGAGGATTTCACTTTTCTACGTTTGGCCTAAGTTACGTTCTGATATTAAAATAATCACTTAAGAATGTATTGCATGTCAACAAACGAAGCCTTTCTGAACAGCCACTTCCTCCTTTTATCCATGGGTGAGGCTTGCCTTCATCCACTTTATATAATTGGCTGGTTCACACTCGTCAAAGGGTATCGCTTTACCCTGACTATAATGGATGGGTATACAATGTGCTCGGAAGTTATCCTAATTCCAAATATCTCCTCTAATACAGTAGCTGGAACTTTTCAGGGCAGTTGGATATCAAGATTTGGAGTACTTTACATCATTGCGTCAGACAAGGGGACTCAATTCACAATTGCCACGCGGACGGGCGTTTGCAATAACCTTGGTATCGTGCATAGAACGACCACGTCATATAATCCCGAATAAAAAGGACTTATTGAACGCTTCCACAGATCCCTATAAACTGGTCTAGTTACACGGATATTAGAAGAGAAAAAAAGTTGGATGAATGCTCCTGTTGTTTTGTGGGGACTGAAAAATTCAGTAGCAATATATCAAGGATCTAAATATCCACCTTTCCAGTTACTTACTGGTCTCTCGGGATCCTTGATTTCAGCCTTCTTCGATACGTTTCCTATTCCTAATGTAAATGCCGATGTAGGGCGCTTGTTCAAGACAATGAAGAAGGTGGCTCACGTTCCCCAACGAGGAACCCAAAGAGAAACGTTCGACAATCGTCTGAGCCACTGAATATGTCTTCGTTAAAAACAAGCCAATCAGATAATTTCTTACTCCAACCTTCTTGGGTCCTTTTTAAATTCTGGAGAAGCACAAGCATTAACTTAAATTGGACATTGGAGCCAAAGTCGACAATGTTTCCAAAAATAGACCCCATCATGCTTTTGGAATCGCCAGGATCCTACCAGAAACTCCAACTGTACGCTCTATAAGATCCATTTTATAGCTACTGTTGTTTATATTGCTTAATTCTCTTTTGTTTCTTTTCATATTTCTTTTGTACTAGCCGATAAAAATAAAAAAATTCTCTTGTCTAAGGGAAGATGTATGTTAAAGTTTGATTCGATCAAATTGATCACTTCTTCTTTGTCTTATTATTATTAATCTAATATAATATAATTTGAAGATATTTGAACATCAAATACTTTACATGCATATAAATGGTGTTATTTTTTATTTTAATGGTAAAAAGTTAATCGTTGTTAAGTATTCAGAAGTGAATTAAATAATCTAAGGGTTTACATACTCATAATTCTTTTTGCATATTAAATTATTAATTAATTTTAATGGATAAATTGTAACCGGTAAAATATGCTTATTCAAGTTCAATTTTGTCAAAAGTCTTAACATGTACACAACATATATATATTAATTTAATAACATTTTGTATGGTTTTGACGCTCATTCTCAAGTACCAACACTCTTTAGAATAATGAAACTTTTTTATCAAACATTGTTTACTAGTCAATTGACATTTTTACACATACGATACACGTATGGCAAAGGAATATCCACAATATGCACCTTCATAGTGTAATGAAGGCAGTTGAGGGAAGCCAAGGCTTAAAGTCAAAATTGGTTCGGCCAATAAAAAGCATGTTTATTCTAGTATTTATAGATAATTTCAGCAGTATGAAGAGGCTCAAGGTCCTCTCTCCTATAAGACATTGATTTATTCGATGAACAGTTGATTAATGTATGTTTTATTTGGCGTTGGCATGCAACACTCCGGTGATTTGATTGGAGATTTATTTTGGCAACTGCGGTATTTTTTTTTACATATATTAATATCAGAATTAGCAATAATTAAAGTTAAAACATTAATATTTTTTTGTATACAAATATATTACAACATATTTATACATATATGCATACACATTATAATTTCTATTTCAGGATCCTAGGAGTATTTTTTTTTTTTTCCAGGAAATCCATAATTTTATCATTTCATATTAGAAGTTTCATTTCATGACATACATTTAACCAGCAAAAAAAATGTAGTTGTTCAACTGTGTCGGTGTCGGATTGGGTTATGGAATTTGAAAAAACGAAATCTGTGCACTTGTTTCTGTAATGTCAATGTAAAAATACTTTCATATTAACGACAAAAATCGAAAAAATAAAAATATATATACAAATTTTCACTTAATAGTGGCTATTTGTTATAACCCGGATATTTGTTTTATATTTATCCCTGGTTACGTGTAATTTTGAGTTTTTCCTCTTCTGATGAGTAACACTTAATTTACTTATTTAGTATAATTAGCCAATAATTAATTGCAAATTATTTTTCATAATGATCATAGTTAGTGTAAAATCGGTCGGATAAAGAAAACAAATATTTTCGCTTCATACCAATATTTTTTTTTTTTTCCGAAAGACAAATATAGTTAGACGTTGTGAATCACTGGCATTAAACATACTAATTGCACTCCAAACACAATAGTTATTGACCTCATTTAGTTATAATTAATTTTTTAAATTGATTATTTCCTTGTAATATTATTTAAGTTTATTCTATAAATTTGAAGAATATTAGAGTGGGTTTCCCCGGCGTTTCCCGGGACATTAAGAACTTAAAATTACTAAAAAAAACTCTTCTGCTTAATATCAAACAAAAAACAAAGAGTGTAATATTCTAAGAATTATTATCATATGGATTTTATAAGTGTGAGTATACTAATATATAAGCACTCTAATTTCACGAGATGAGGAAGTTGTTGCTTCATTCTGGATAACTTGCAGTCTTGCAGACACTTGGCTGCGCATCTACGGAACCTGCATATATATGTCAATATAATCCCGTCTCTTAGATTGTACAGGGGAAGTGCTGGGGGAAAATACAGTTAAAATTCTACTGCTAATGTGTGTCTAGGCAACAAGGAACACTTCTACTATTCTATAATACACCCCAGTCCACAAGTTGTGCAGATGAATTGCTGGGTCCGAAGCAAGTTAAATTTCACCGCTTCTCTGAGGTTCAAGGATCACTCATAATATCCAATATACACCCCAAAATACAGGTTGTGCAGGTGAAGTATTATGCCGCAAAGGAGCTTAAAATGCACTACAACCAGATTTGAAAGCACTAAGAACCCCTTATAATATGCTAGAATACACCCTCACCCACGGGTTGCGCAGGTGAACTTCTGGACCCGAGTCAGTTTAAATATCTCTACCGCCACTTCCCTGAGCATCAAGGAAGCCTCTAAATGTCCAAAATAAACCACGAGGCCCAGGTTGTGCGGGTGATGTACTGGTCTTCAAAGCAGTTCAAACTCTGGCACCACCGTGTTTCAATGTACCAAAACCCCTTCAAATATGCTAGAATACACCCCCGCCCATGGATTATTGGCTGCTGATACCTGAAACTTTTTTCCAAATCTTTTCATATTTGAGTTTGTCCGGTTTTCCAAGGTCTACTGAAACTAAATATACCAGTCATTTGGATTTTGGACCACGGCTATGCCTGCTGCATAGGCCTTGAAAATTTATTGTTGGTGGCTTTAAAAAAAGGCAGAAATAACGTAATTGTTTGCATTCTTTTGACTATGGCATTGTAAGAAACTTAGTCGATGTATTCATTATACCAATCCTGGTCAAATTCATCAAGACCATTGGATGAACCAGAATATATATACAATGAAATTGTTAATGTTTTCAAATGTACTAAACTACGAAAATGACACCATCATTAAACTAGAGATAATTAATCAATTCCTGTCTTTATGTTATACAATGCACTGGATAACAGCAAAATCTACCACCGATGCTCTTATCTATGATTTGCAATTGATTAAGGAGATGTTTCACTATCAACATACTGATAAGGGAATGCAACCTCTGCTCTGACGAAAATGAGAAATCACGTATCTGGTATCTGACTCAGGAATTAGAAACAATCACGATATTAAGTTCACATGAGAGCCTGAGAACGCCTATAAAACAAAAGCTGGCTAAAAGTCGAAACGCCGGAGTGTTATAGAAAAGGCAAGCCAGTTTATCCATTCATTAATCAAGCTACATCTCTCACAGACTAGGGAGGACCTGAGTTACATATTTTGTTTGACACTCTCGGATTGAAAAGTGACTGGTGTATTACAGTGGTTGATATTTGGAAATACAAAATGAAAGCTATAGAGCAGCTTCGGAGTTTGTGAAGTCAGTTAAAGTGAACAATGATGTTGCTGAAAGAGGCGTAAAACTCATGAGTGATTGCAACTAGGATTACCACCGACCAAGAGCAGAGAAACTGTTTACCACATATTGTGGAATAGCAAAGAAATAAATATATATAAGAATCAATGTATTTCTAGTTTGTATTGTTTTTAAATATATAGTTGTTAGCTTTGATCAAGGGAAAAATGAATTTCTTGTATTTTATTCTATTTTTGCATTCATATACGTCAAGATAATAATAACTTAGAACAATACCTACAAAGACAGGGAAAAATACAAAAACAAGTATTTTTTAATTCTGGGGGAAAATAAAAAAAATAAAGGGTTAATAACATATTTATACAAATTGAAGCACAGTTTATTGGTTTTGATTTGATACCACTATCAATCCTAAACGATAAGCCATTGCGAAGCTATAGTCAAAAGAGTACAAACAATCACGTTATTTTTGCCTTTTTTCAGGGCCACCTACAATAAGTGTTCAAGGCCCATGTAGCAGGCACAGCTACGGTCCAAAATCCAAATGACTGGTATATTTACTTTCAGTAGACCTTGGAGGACGGGAAAAAGTCAAATATTAAAAGTTTTGACAAAAAAGTTAAAATTTGAAGAGGTCTACTAAGGCAGCTTAATTTCTCTGCCGCCGCTTCCCTGTGCATCAAAGAACCCATAAAATATCTAAAGTACACCCCAGCCCATAGGTTATACAGGTAAAATAATATTTTATGGCTGCCGTTGCCCCGAAGACCAAAATAATTGCCACCGAATCCGTTTTTGGAGCTATAAGAACCTACATAAAAAATTTCAGGAAAATCCATCCATTGGTTCAGCCATGACTGAAGGACATACAAAATCAAACAAAGACATTCACATTTAATAAATAGATTTTTTTTTTTTTTTTTTAATTTTGAATGTTTTTATGTAAATGAATTAACTATTGAAGGGATTTATCAAATAAACAAAATAAAACGGAATATTAGTAACCATGTACTTAATTAAAAAATAACCATATGAAGCCTTAGGAACATATATATTTCCCTTTTATTTATATTATTGATGTTGATTTTTATCTATACCCTCTTTCTCTTTAATCCTTTACTGACAACTATAACACTTAAATAATTCTTCAATATTTATATATATCCCAATTGTTTCTGAAGACGAATAAAATACGGAATTTCAACAAATCTCCCAAATTTACATTTAAAAGGAGAAATAAAACCTTGAGAGGCATTATGGGTTCTCGACCAGAATTTTTGAAGGAAATATGATCAAATACTGAAGTTATCAACTTTATGCACTACCAATATGAATAAAAAAAGAAATCCAATTATTATTACGCACTAAATGATGAATCCATCACAAAATTAAAAAATTATAACTGCCTTGGAAATTAAAATAGTTCCTACTGCCATTTTTTTTTAGTGAGGTACAAATTTATTAATTTTCCAGTCTGGTTTAATAAATGAAAACGTCAATATAAATATAAATCTTGAATACATTATACATACATAATCGTAAGTCAAAACAAAACTAAAATTTATTCATACTAATTAAGGAAGTTTAAAATTTGCATATATTTACTACGCAGTTCCAGAATTAATTGAAAGATCCCAGGCCTTCTATTAGTTTTGAAGGGCATTTCCCTCAGACGATGTTGAATGTAAAACCACCCTTAGCATCCATTTTATGTTTTACTGTATCGATTAGTGAAGAGTCAATGACTAGGAACCTTTTAAATCATTAAAGGATCAAACTTTAGCATATTTTTTCTATCGACGGAAGATCAGCGTAAATTTTTGGAGTGGAGATTATCTTCCACGTGATTCGAGTTGTCCCGTTAGGCATCAAGAACCGCTCATTAATTTTTTTCACCAGCTTTTCCTTGAATTCGATAACCCGAAGAAAGTGTATGACTTTTGGAAGAAAAAGTGAATTCCAAATTTGAATTCTAGCGGGCAAATTGTTTCTAATGAGGTAGGTATACCTTGTGCACAGTTTTCTTATACTTTCTTCTTTCTTTATCAGGTTATCGTCAACATATAGTGGCTTCATCGATAATGTTGCACCAAATACGTATCTTTACCTCAGGAACTATTTATACTGTGCATCCTACGAAGATTTGAGCAGAGTTCGATAAGATGCTAGTTTTCTTAAAGTTGATCTGGAGCGCAGTGAAGTATTGTGCTCCTTTGATGATATTTATCGTTTCGTCAACAGAACTTCAAATTTCACATGCTGAACCGGAATATAAATTTGTCATATCGTCCGGCGATGCTTTTATCTTGTGGCTGAGATTGTATATGGTTATATCGTTCATTTTAGGTCCAGATACTATTTTCCTTATTAGCTTATCTACTGAAGTTATGAAGAGACTAGGGGCTAGTTGGTCACCTTGTCTTCAACCTCGCCGAATGATACAAAAGTTTTCCCTTCGTCCACATGCGATGCAGATATTTCGTAAACACATAGCAATCATTGGAATGAAGTAACCTCCAAACACGTACCTATTCAAACACTCCAAGATATATAATAAATACGTATCTATAAAATGTATTCACGTGACATCATCATTATAGAATTTGGTCAACTTTAAGAAAATATAAAACAACCAAATTTAGACAAATATAAACCCAAGGTCCTAAACAACTGTTTTGACTGATTTATTATTAAGACCATTAAATCCATTTTCCTTATGTTTCTATTTTGAAATGTTTGAAGACTCATATAACTACTCAATCTACAATATGGAGTCACTATCGGCTTATGTGATGCTAGTTCTTCTGACTTGATTAGTTATGTCCCGAAAAAATAGAAAATATGAATTTTATAACATAATTGTTCTTGAATTGTACTATATGACTATTTTTTATTACCCCTTTAACCCCTGCTAGACCTTTGAAAGAGCACATTTTGAGTCACCATACATTTATAGAAATATATTACATTCAATGAGCACAACTATAAGGATCTCTATTAGCAGATATGTCGTCTGTGTGAGTTGCCATATATATTTTTTAAATTCTCTTAGATATCTTTTTTACACTCACCAGGACTTCAACCATTTTTATATGTATATCTAGTTATGCCTCCATCATGGAATCTCTTTGGTTAAATTCTATTCAATCAAATAATATGGAAAAATTCATTATTTTTAATGATAATTGTTCTCCTATATTATAGTAAAAGTAATTCAATGAACAATGGAGAATTTTTTTTCGGTTAAAAAAAAATACAATCGGTAGTTTTTGGACAACAAATTTAAAGTATGTTAGACGGGCATTTTACATCTTGTTTTTGTAAGAATTAAAAAACAAACAAGCATTTGAATATAAAAATGTATCCACTTTAAATATCACATTACGTTCCGAGAAATTTTTTAATATTATTTTATCAAATATATACATTATAGATATATTTTAAGTACATATACTTTATGTATGTATATAGAAAGGCTTTGAATTTTAATGCCTTAATTTTCTCTTCAAACATTATAATTTTTTATACTTACTATTACTACATATATGTATATATATATAGGCTTAATCACGTTTCTCATGGGCAAGGAAATTATTTAAATGTTTGCTTTGTAGACGTTACTTTGTACATGCAATTTTACGTAGAAATATAAGTAAAAAAATCAAAAACTTATGACATATTTTTTTGGTTTAAAACTTTTATAACTTTTCTTCAAAATAAATTTTACTATAGAACAAAGCTTCATTTATATATATATATATATATACGGTATTCCAATAAGAGATGCTATTTTGAATAGCCCGCTATTTCAGTTGATATCCCTTTTGAAGCTCTAATTTGTTTACATTTCACAGGTACAAACTACGTTATTAATAAAAATGGAAACGATACACACTTCAACAACGCATTGTAATTATAAACATTCACTATAAAAATGGAAAGAACCTGACAGAGACGGTTCTTAAAACTAAAAATTTTTGGGACGACGTAAAGTACCTTGTTGGACCGCAATACAGAAATTGGTGTAAAAATTCGAACAGTTGGACAGTCGAACAGGCTGGAGTAGCAGTTGTGATGAATGGATTGTACTATAGAGAGATGATTAATAGTTTTTTATGACCGGAATTTGATGGTATTGATCTGAACAACGTTTACCTTTAACAAGATAGCGCTACATGCCACACAAGCAACGAAACCATCGTTCTTTTACGAGAAAATTTTATGAACCGTGTTATCTCTCAAAGAGGGGACCGCAATTGGCCACCGAGATCTTGTGATTTAACATCTTGTAACTTCTTCTTTTGGGGCCACGCGAAAGATAAGGTCTACGGTAACAGCCAGCATCAATTCAAGATCTCAAAGATGGAATTCATGAAGCTATTGAGGGCATACAACAGCCACTTTGCGATTTGGTGATGGAAAATTTCATAAAAAGGTGTGGTCCTGTTAGCGTAGCTATGGCGGCCATGTGGCTGATATTGTTTTCCTGTATCTTTATATTGAAATAACCATCCATCCGATCATTTATCTCAAAAAATGTCATTTTTCTTTCAACATTAAACTAACGCCCTATATTGGAAAACCCTTTATCTATCTTTAGCTAATAGGTATAACTGACCATCAGTTTGTTTGGTCTAAGCTCCAAGACCAATGGATAGATGTATCCTAATTTTTTTGAATGTGCTCCTTCTGCACGTAAGATAACTTACTTTTTTAATCCCCAAACAACATGAAAAGCATTTAATTTTGGTATTCTTGGTGTTTTTGTGACAACTTATTTTGTACATATATAACAATACTCTCATCATTTAGAACTCTCAGAAGACTAGCTTGAGCAATAAAGTATATGGATGATAATCAATATATTTTTTATATGTCAATATGGTTTATCTTTATTACACATATTAAATTGATTCTACAAATATGTAGTTATTATTTTTTCATCAAGTAAATACTCACAATTACAAAGTAACAAACATAAAATTAATTCCATATTGTTTTCTTTTTTTGCATGTAAATAATATGTAAAAACACCAACAGAAGCAATCGTGCATCATCAATGACAATTATTTAACTAATAGGTTTTATACGGGAGAATATCATTTTAAAACTAAAATAACGTTTTTTTTCTTCAATGAAGCTAGGTCCTGGTATACGAAGATCATTCTATAATTGTATATTTGTATGCATCTAGTAAAAATTGAATCATCAAAAGGGTTGTCTTGGAGTTCCCTCGTCGTCGCCGTTACAAATCCTTTGTTTATACTCTTCCTCTTCGCCATCGACGTAACTTCCATCATATAGAAATTGAACAATGTATAATTAATCTAGATCTGCTACATTTTGGTGTAGGAATTGACACCAAAACATAGCAAGATCAAGGGTGTCATCATAAGACCCCAAGCGTTTGGGTGTCTATTTGGCTAAAATGTCTTATTTTTACTTTAACGCCAAGAATATGCCAAATAGTTGTACAGCACTGAATTTATTTATTTGGATTTATAATTATCCAATCCACTCTATAACTATCTTCTATTTATTTTTTTTCGTTACCGATTTCAGTGTTTCCTGTTTAATCCATGTTTATATTTGTTAAAAATGCAAGTCTGTTTTCTCTAAGATGAATGCGGAGAAAAATAAATATCGTACGAAGTCACTGATGAGCACTTTGATCAGTTAATGGGGACTGCCACAACAAATTTGTAAAAGATAGCCCAGAATTCATGAACAAATTACAGTCATTAGTAGGGCTGTAAAAATATGTGTATTGTATCATGATACGATATTTAGGTATTGAATGATATTATTATGATATATCAATACTTCACACGCCCACATTTCTGTACAAATATTGAATGAAATATTCTTCAAGACACCGCCGGCCGAACGATTTATTAGGGTAAGGATTTTATTATTGTCTAGTATTGATTTGATATATGGTATATCTGATAGTAGATTGTGATTGATAATAAATATAATGTGATGTAATACTTATTAACTAGGGAAGTATTGATTCAAGTTATTGAGATTAATGGGAAGGTGGGGAAAGGGAACATATGGAGCTGTCTGTCAAAATCTTTAATGCATGAGGATTTGAATGGATCTTTCCATCCACTCTTCTTTCATCTTCACAGGAATTCATATTTTTCCATGGGGATATATCTGCAAGTTGGAATACGCCATCTCATCTCAGATCTTCCCTTCAACTTCAGGTGACACTCAGTCAAGGGATCTTTCCTCTTTGTACCACACTCGCTGGATCTCATCTCCTTGAATGCAAGGATCGTTCATTACGCAGATGTCTCTTAACATCAAAGTATATCATAGTTACTTCTCACCTCGCTAATCATGGCCTTTATAATTTGGAATACATCAATTACTCCAGATCTTCAATAGAATCATCACAGTCGTCTACAAGATTTCCATAAAGCGACATAATAATCGGATCAAAGGCCCAATAAGGAACGAAAAAAGTTATCATCCTCCTTTATTGCAATTCTTGAGTCCATCCCTCCTTAAGGCAACTCTGTTCTATCTCCTACTATACATAAGAGGATTATGTTGATAAATAGTTGTTAGGAACTATTAAGTGATTAGGTGATAAAAAAAAGTGACTTCTTAACTTATGTACACTTCTACAAGAATATCTGTATGTCATTACAATTCTAAAACTTATTGAGTCCGGAATCATCTTCTAAATAACTAAATTGTTTGTCACCATATCATAATTTTACACATATAAAGTTCTGGTATCTCCACACAAATTAACTAATTAATGATAATAAATAAATGTTTTCATTAGGAGTTAATTAATATTTATAAGTGATTTTATTTAAGAAAAATATTATTTTGTAAAAGTAGCTTAGACGAAATCCTTTTTCACCAACCTTATATTATTTCTAATACAATTTAAATTAAAGCCAAATGCCTAATACATAAATTTTGAGGCCGCAAGATGATTTTCTCATTTCATTTTGTCAATTGATAATCCCTGCTGTGGAGATTGAAATATTTTTAAATTAACTTATCATGATCAAAAGTGGGATATTCTATACAGAATAAGAACTCTTCCATTCTGCTTAAATTTCATTTTTTTCAAATTCATTGTCGGGGCAGACAATGACAAATGAGTATTTAACTCAGAGTACCATCCCCCAAAAGAATTGAATATAGGAAATATAAGGTAAATTAAGAATTGATATACATACATTAAAAGTAGATCAAAAATACTATGCATAAAGATTTTATATGGATATTTCAATCCATGGGGTGGATAGACTCCCCAAAGAAGTAACTGGGCGTGAGTATTAGTTAATAAAATGTAAGCTTAAAGTATATTACAATTACATTGGAGTCCTTGTTTGAGCTACTTACATACTCTAAGTACAAATAAATACATTGGAGAAATACCTATACATATTTTTTTGAGGACCCTTGAGTGCCCCCCCGCCTCCCCACATTTTTTTTATATTTTCATTGTAGCATTTATTTATTTCTTATTTAAAAGAGTTGGCAGATATAATAATGATATATAAATTAAGTACGAAAAAATATCAAACATAAATCTTTTATAAAAATAAAAGTTTTATATATATATTTTTTTTTTTTTTTTTGCAGAATGGTTGTCTGTATGTATGTATTTGCTTAGGAAGGAGAAAAAAATAACAATAAAGCAGAACTAAAAGAAAAAAGATAATTTATGAAGGAAAATAAATTACCAATCTTTTTCTTCTTTTATACTCCTGGATAAATCTAAGAATAATTTTATGTTTGTTTTTTGGTTTTAATTTTTTGATTTATTTTTTTAGTGACTTCATATGTTATGGATTTTTTTTTCTTTGCTATTATGGAAGCTATTTATTTGGTCAAATATACCTTTAGGAGTATAGGTTAATTATTGGTTGTGTTGGATTTGTATATTTTCTTGCACTCTATCACTAAATTGAGGATCGACATTATAGTAACTCCAGCCCAGCTAGAAACCGAATGGGATTTATGTTCATTTACGTTCACTCAAGACTGATTGCAGCAAATCTACTAGAATGCTATGTCAGCTAAGCTAATCTTCTCCTATACATTCTTCCAATAGTTTAAGTTAATTTTGTTTCTTATTATTGAACAACTATATAAATCTATCTTATATGTGACGAAATAACTTCATATTCTTAGATGTCAGAATATTATTGGCTAAGTTTTCCTCAAAAACTTTATTGTGAGTCTAATCAAAGACATACATGCATCTAATTAACGCATAAGAAGAACCTCTATAGCCTCTATTTAAAAAAAAAAAGTATATCAAATATACCAATCAATGCAAAATATAATATCACCCCTTATTAAATCTACCAGACAGAATCTTATCAAAATTGATTAGTACTTTTTTTGGTACTTAAAATTTGTAGAAAGTATATTTAATAGAAAATTGTATTATAAATGAAATTATAATGTTTTAACTATGACCCTCACAAATTACATCTTGTTAATATTTTAAACTAATGTTCTTAAGGTTAATTTTTAAAAATAATATATTTTTATTCCATTTTTTGAACACAAGCAAGTATTTTTAGAACTTTAATTGATATTGACGCGTGTCAAACATATGAAATAGTTAGAAAAATATTATAAATTTAAATAGTGCAATTATGAGTCTGTCTCGACTGAGTATCATTTAATAAAATTTGCTTAATATTTGATGTAACTTTTTACCCCTGTGTACTCACAATGTTAGTGAAATAGGATTTTCACTAATGTAGGCTTAAGTTGGTATTTTAGCTCTCTTGTCTATGTATATTTAATTTTTGCCTTAAAGAAAGGATATTCGTTATTGGTAGGAAAGAAGAAAAAACCTACTTGAGAACCAAGAATGTGTTTATATATGAGTGTAGGTTTTAATAAAAACGAATATTAAACTTCAAAAGTGAAGATGAAATATTAAATCAAAGTACGATGTTATATGCAAGTACTTTTAAAATGTTGGCTCTTTAAAAAAATATATATTTTTTTCATTTAAGGTCCTCAATGCTTTGAAGATTGCCTATCTAATTACAGTTATTGCATTTTTGGGCCTTATTTATAAAGTATAATGGAATCTTATGAATAAATAAAATTAGTTTTTTATTAAATTAGCAGATTCACGAAATTATTTATATATTTTTTGATTATTTTTAATTCAATAGACGCCAAGTATACTTGAATATTACTCTATAACTAACATTGCAACCTGAATGAATATTTACTTTTAACTGAACTAACGAGGATAATTCTGTGAAGGGAAACAAAAGTTGCATACGTCATAAAATAAAATGGATTGAGTTGATAAAATCATACTTGCT
Organism: Lepeophtheirus salmonis; assembly: GCF_016086655.4. NCBI lineage: Eukaryota > Metazoa > Arthropoda > Copepoda > Siphonostomatoida > Caligidae > Lepeophtheirus > Lepeophtheirus salmonis. Next base: position 8,944,045 of record NC_052131.2, on the reverse strand, counting down.
ATCATATAAAGCGACAGTTTGCATGAGAAAAAAAATATTTATATGCCAAGGAATCTACTTTAGCAGACAGGCGTGTTTCTGTAGTTTGTCTTATAGCTTTATGTTTACCCTAGGTTAGTGAACATCATTTTTAACGTAGTCAGTGAACCTCATTAAAGCGTTTCCCCCTACATTTTATAACAAGAAGCACAGTTGATATCAGCTCAAGATTGCACAATTTAAATTTCTAATATTATTTTCACTATATTCATTTTGCTCATCTAAATATCAAATAAAATACTAGAAATACTTATATGAATTCGAGAAATGAAGAATATAACACAGGGTTTTTTAGATTATAACTATTAATTTTTTTTATTTTTATTCTTTTTAGGGAACGGAGTCCTCATAACACTTTTCAAAGCATTGCTTAGCTTGAATGCTATATTTTTCTGATCAAGGAGCAGTTTAAAATTAAATATGAAATTGTTTTTGATCTCTTATTTTAGAAATAAGAAAAGTGGCTTCATACTTAGCAGAATACCTCACAAACTAAAGAAAGATTATCATGAGATTTTGACAGCTTTATTTTGAAGGTTAGCACTATGTGAAAAGGAAGTGAATTTTTAAATAGTGCCATCTATGTCAGAAGCCCTGGCCTATTCAGCCCTTGTGTTAAATATTTTTACTTCCTTTTTTTTTACTTTTATATAAGCAACCTTTCTTTAGGTCTCAATGGATATAATTTATTCAATACTATAGTACGTAGAAAATGCATTTTTGATAAAATATTGAATAAAAAATATTTAATTTTTTTACAATTCTGAAAATAGCTTTTTACCATTTTTCTTGAATCACCTCGTAAGGCTGTGATGTATATTTTTTGTAGTGTGTTTTAAGACCGAAAGTTTATAAGAAAATTCTGAATTTGAACTCTTGTTAGTATTAAAATGATAACTTTTTAATTTAAAAATGGATATATAAGTCTCAAAAACTTTTACAAATATTTGCCGACTAATAAATTACAATTAATTATAAATAAATTTTATGATAAAATAACTTATTTTTAAAGAAACACTTATAAAGGATACACTTTAATTGTTTTCCCGACAAGAAAATTTTTGGTAATATATCGAAATGATATATTTTCTAATTGTACTTACAAATCATAAAATTTGTGCATTTATTCCCTCGTAATTTTCTAATATATGGTATAAAATGAAAATTAGTATATGTCAAAAAAAAAGTAAATAATGTTGTTACATTTGGTATTGTGTTGATATTTATATAGGAAGAAATACTGCAGCCCAATTCAGTTTCAGCCCAGTCCATTTAAGTCCGGCATATCAGGTCTAAAACTTCAAAAATTTGCTCCTTGATGACGTCACTCAGCTTTATTTCTTGCTTTTTTTATCAGCTCTAGAACTGACAGTCCTAAGGACCGGCCTCAAGGAGTGAAAGGAACGGTTATAAGAATGAACTGTACCGAATAGATAAGTAATGATACAACACTGGGCATTCCTTTCAAAATGTCAGGCCCCCCAATTTTTAACTTGCTACTATGAATATAGCTACAAATATTTACATTAGGTTAAGTGATAAGTTTTGAGTGCTTTTCACTAGATGTCTTCAGTGAGCTATATCTAACGATTTATCCATTCAATCAAAAAAAGCTTACAGTTTAACCATACACTTAAAAAAAATGATTTACAACTTTATGTTTGGTGAAGCCAGTTGAGTAGTTGAGAGTTAGAGCTTACCAAAAGGAAGTAAAAAAGTGAAAATTCGATAAATTCTTCAGTATCAATACAACCAAGGTAAAAAGGCAGAGCAGGTTGCTAAAAAAAATTATGATGTTTATGGACCAAATACAGTATCGAATGCAACAGCAAAGCGGTGGTTTGCCCTAAAATAAAGATTTCCAGAAAACCGTTTGGAACCATTTTCATGTTAATCTCACTGTTAATTTTATTGTCAAAATAAAGTGTAATAACGCTCAAAAATTTTACTTCCCTATTATTACAAATAATGCATATCTAAAAAAAATAATAATAATTATGTACCATTTAGATGAAAGATGTCATACACGTGATATGCATTGAGGCCCAACTAATGTTTAAGTGCGGCTGACTACTCATTTACACTTCAAGTAGTATTTTTTAGTAAAATCTAAAAAACGCGTTGAACGCGCATAATACTAAAACAAATTATGAGACTGTAACATGAAGAGCATCTGAAGGGCCTGTATCCTGCCCGAAAATAAGGATTTTTTGGAAAATAATCGCTATGGGAAAAATTAAATTATAAAACAGAGTTTTTTTGTTTTGTTTTAATTAAAAAAGAAACAACTCCCTCCTCAAAAATATATATCTATATAAATATATAATCCTTCCAACACCCCAGATTGGCTTCTTTTTTAATATTTGACCTAAATTTTACAAAATATGGATTAAATAGTTTGTTTTATGAAGCCATTTTTCATGAAATCTATTGTTCTAGGTTCTGTGGCGCATTAAAATATTTCACTTGGCAATGCAGCCCATTATATTAAGAGATAAATCATGGGTGATTTAGATCATTACATGTATAAAAAAGTTCAAATAAAATTAAATATTGAAAGAAATATTTAATATTTAAAATGGTCTTAGTAGGGATTCAGAGCAATCTGCACTTCAGGCCTAATGGGTTGATTAGAATAATTAGTCCTGGTGCCAGACAACAGTTGTAACGTTTTATAGGTCGCATTCAAAAAGTTATGAAAAAAATATAATATAACTTTTTTTTTAAATATCAAACATATATTGGTGTCTTGTTAGTCAATGACGAGATAGAGTAACTCAAAACAATTTAATCAAATGTAAAAACTGGTTCAACTGTCCCCAATTTCCTCAATATGATATTATATATTGTATTATCATTTTGAACACAACTAGCTCAACTTTTTTTTGTCTAAATTTGATTTAATAAAAGAGATTTATTGCTTGCAAAAAGAAAAAAAACCTTTTTGAAAAAATAAATTTTATAAATGTATAGCTTTAAATATTTAGGTAGAAAAATACCTTTTTTTACTCGCATAATTATTTATAAAAACATTTCTTATGCAAACCTTTTATTATTTTTTAATAGCCCTCTATTTGAATAATAATAATAAATATAATAAAAAGTCACTTATAATTGCCTTTTATATAAATTTATTTTTTCCCAATTTTGCAACTATATAAATTAGACTGTTCCGTTCTACAGTTGATATTTTTTCTCGTGCACAATTTTTTTTGTTCTGAACAGACAAAAAAAATTAATTCGCAAAGCTTGGAAGTATTTTATGAATTGAGACAAATAAGCCATTATAGACTTTTCGTACCATTATTATGATGATGCTATCAATCATTACATAGTAAAATTTGCCTTATCTTCCATCATTTGTAATTTGAGTTATTTGTCCAAAAGTTATGGTCGATTTTATATGACGTTGAACACTAAAAATTTAATTATGTCTTACTGTTCACATAAATGCACTTCTCACAAAGTTTCAAGAAAATCAATCTTATCTTTTTCCATAATCCTGCATATAAAAACAACCAGGTTAAAAAATTATCTCCCATAAACTTCATTAGCAGAGATAACAAATATTTATAAGTATTGTGTTCCCAAGTTCTACCCTATATATCAGCCCACGTCAGAGTGAAATGTGTCTTCTTGTTCCAACAGCTTTAAAGTGAGGGACTTTGCCTGGGCATGGTAGTGCCACCAGTGCTATTTTACATTGTTATAAGTGAAACTGCCATTTACTGTATATAGTATTTATTATCAGCATATTAAGGGTTTTTGCGGTGAGGGGGGAGGGGTGTAATAACCTGAAACTTGGACTGTATAATAATATACATGCAAGTATAAATTATATTTTCATCTTTCTTCAATAATTCCCGGCTTAAATAGTTCCTCGTCAAATCAATTAGGTCACTTCTTTTATCGATTTAAGTACGGGAAATTTGCACAGTATATATATATATTGTGCACAAAATAATATCAAATAAAGTAGTTCTTTATTATTTAATGTTCTTATTCCTTCAAAAGCTAAACGCTTTATTTTTTAAATAATTAATGAATTTTGTTTTTTATCAAATCCTTCCCATTTGGGTATGATGGTCTGACATGGATTGTTGTTTCAATATAATATTATTGTGTAAGAAAATAAAATATAAAGTCAAGAAAATGAATTTTAATTTTGTTTGATTCGTGATGAGACTCGATCTAAGACCGAGTTTTTCCCCGGTTTAGATATTAGTTTATTATTAGGGACTTTATTGTGTCAATGTTCTTAATTTTGTAAACACATATGACGTTATACAAAATGTATCTATAGAATCTGTATTGACTTAATTTTAAATGAGACCAACCCAGACCGAGTTTTTCTTTTGGAACCGATCTAGATCGAGTTATTCTTTGAGAACGGTTCAAGCCAAATTTATTTAAAGAACCAAATTAGTTAAATTCACTCTAAATCATACAGGTCTCAGACCGCTCTAGGATTTTCATATCAAAACCAAACACTAATGTTTACATATTAAGAAAAAGATTCTACATTAATAATATATTCACGTCACTTCATTTAAATACAAAGAAATTCTTCCTTTGAGCTTTTGAAAATGCATAGTATACATGTTGGGGTTTTTTCATGGAGTGCATAATATATAACATATACTTTGTCACGATATTTTATTAGTAAATAACCATGAAATGGATTATATATATGGTTGTGATGAGAATAATTGAGTTGTAACTAAGGCTTTTTCATCATGCATCATGAAAATTGCAAACATGCAAAATTTCCCGTCATTTAATACAAAAAATCGGATGGGATATTCAATCATACCTGTATTAAGCACTCAGACAGTTTTTACGTATGGGAAGACATGGAATAACAGTGGGATCATAGATATCGGGGAAAAAGGAACGACAGAAATCTAGGGAAAACAGATAGGGCTAATAAGTTTTAGAGCCAATTACTCCTTCTTTTTTTTTGTACTCGACAGTCCGTTTAAGTTTTAAAAAGTCAAAGTTAAAAGCAGATTAATTTATGAACCTACAATTGCGGAAATAAATATTTAAATAGTTTCCCGATTTATAGAAAAGTTTGCCCACTGATAAAGATTTTCTATAGGCTACAGGTTTGGAGACTGACTAGGCCACTAAATGACCATAATGTCCTTCTTCTTGAGCCACTCTTCTGTTGCCATGGGTGTATGTTCTATGTCATTTTCGTACTGGAAACCCCATTAAACGACCCACTTTCAGAGGCCAGTCCTGATAGAAGGAAGTTCCCGCCAAATATTTATATTGACTCTTAATGTGGTAAAGTCGTTATTTCCCCTTGGTAAAGAAACACTCCAAAGACATAATTTTACCACCCCCATACATAACCTAGAGGATGGTCTTCTTTGGGTTATACTCAGCATTCTTTTTTTACTTCTTTTGTTCATATAATACTGTAAAAGCCAAGTACCGGGTAACACAATAATTAAAAAGCACCCAATACATCAATCAAATTAAATTTAGAGAAGTCAAGGTCAAAGGTAAAACACATTAGACAACTTGAGATACATCGCTCAAATTAGTTTTATTTTTGTTGATTTTTATGGAAAATTATTTTAAGCAAAGACTTATGCTCTACCAATTGCCCACTCTAGTTAAACGTATGATCCAAGGGATCCAAGTAAAAGAAAAAATTAATTTTTAGTTGCAAAATAATCCAGCAATGTTTGTGTCTAGGATAATTGCATGTACCATAAATAAAAACATAATATTTTCCTACCATAAATCAATCTACAGAATTAAATCTAAAGACAGATGTATTCTTAAAATACAAAGGAAGAAATTTTGTTGCTAAGACTCTTTATATACATACATACATACATATTACATTTTGTATAAAAATATTGGCTTCTTACGAAAAAAGAATTTATAAATAATTATAAGGCATTCAGAGAAGATGGATTACTCCCAACGTGTAGGAGGGTACTGAAAAAGATATAATATATTTTTACTTCCTTCTTTATATCCAAGCTCTATAATAAAAAGCATATCATTTACCATTGTATGATATATGTGATGCATCAACACAAAAAATACTCTGGAACAAAAATTAAAGAAAAAAAGATATTCCCAATATGCACATTTATGAATAATAGGGGCCCAATACTTTATTGACGGACCAATAAGGGTCTCCATATTAAAAATTAGGCAATAAATCAAGATACTTATAAGTTTTAAATTTGTTTATACCAGTGATTCTCAACCTTTTCATCATGGAGGAACGCCTAAGCGTATTATTCCCCAAATATATTTTGTCCAGGATTATTTTTAATATTTGGGGAGAACAACAGTATGCAACCCGCCGATTAGAAGCAATGGATGATTTAGAGGCACGAATAGTTCAGAAATAAAATCTAAATAAAAATTAAAACTCATTAATGAATTCTAATCAAATACGTATGATATGAAATATATTTAAATTTTAATAATAATTATTACAATTTGTCAAATATTGGAAATTAATTTAATTGAATTTCGAAACATTTATACAAAAAAATACATTGCTTATTTATTAATGAATATTTTATTATAAATTTAGAAGTTAAACCGAAAAAAATCAAAATGAAACTTCTTTTTGACGACAAAACTTTTTAAGTTGTAATTAAGGTTTTTTTGTTTTGTTTTAGCAATAATTTAAAGCAATTGAAAAAAACATGAAAAAAAATTAGCTTCCATTATGATGCTTCATTTTTCTGGATTCTGTATGATTCAACCCATTTTGTGGGAAAAATATTCAAAATGACTTGAATGACGAAATCTAGAATGTTTTTATCAATTATTATATCCTTTAATTTTCATGTATATAGTTTTTTCATTTCAAAATATTGCTCTGAATCGAAATTATACTAAAAAAATATGATTAAAAAAAAAGGATTTAAATACTATACACATCAGCTATGATGATATTTTTGTAGGGAAAATGGAAATGCAAACCCCTTCTTTCATTAGGTGGGAAAACGATAGGAGAAACGCTCTAAAATTAATACAAATGTATTTATATTAGCCTAGAAAACACTCCATCTTTTTGGAGGAACAACTATGTATATGATGCAATCAGGTTTATGGATACATGAATGAATATGTAAAGAATTAAGATTCCGATTACAACCAATGAGAAGAAGGGGAAATTTACTGCAAAATTGATTGTTGAATACTCCTACTTGAATCTTGTACCAAAAAAGTATTACTTTTGCACCAAATTTTCGCTAAATTAATCCTGAAAAGGATATAAATAGCGCTTTTTAATAAATTTTCAAATTACTTAAACTTCTAACTTCAAAATGTATAAAATTTAACGAATTAAATGGATTAGTGATTATAATGAAAATTTCGACATTCCTTCTGTTCTCACTGTGTACTCTAAAGCTATTTGGTGATATTCTTGTGAAAAAGGTCGAAGCTGACAAAAAATGCAACCTACAAACACACTTGTTCGCCGTCAAGCACAAAAATAACCTTCTACTTAAAAGAAAAAAAATTGCAAATGCAAATTGAATTAGCCTGAAACCCGAAACATCAAAAAGAAAAGTATGTTAGTATGTTAAAAACTACAAACAAATATGGATCAAAGACAAAAATTTACTGAAGAAAATCTTTCAAAAATCTTAATTTGTCGTTATAATATTATAAAATTAGCATAAATATGAAACAACACCAATGGCTTTAAATTATCCTTGTATAACTGTATTTTTCTTTAATTTTGGAAAATTTTGGGTTCTCATTTTTTTAAATTGTGTAACTGTTTTTTTTGTTTATTTTGCCCAAAAATAATCGTTCCAAAATCCGAAGTCTTATGATCATTAAATGAGCACAACACAGTAGATATACAACACAGCATGTATATATATTATAGTAGCTCGAATCGTTGTAGTAATTTATATAAATTAAATAATAGACAAACACAACAGTGATTCGAATGGGGAAAGTGATAATCAATTCTCTGTTATGAATTGACCATTATCATTTGACATGATAAAATATTCATATTGAAAAAATACTCATGGATTGACAAAAAAACATTATATCAGGCAAGAACATTGATTTCCACTTTGGTTTGATGCAGAATGTGTCAGTAGGGGAAAATATAGTTTGTGATAATATTGGCGCAAATTCATTTTTGGTATCGGTAATTTTGCCTCTTGGAGATTTTGTCGGCAGTAGTTTTGTCTCTTGGAGTTTTTCCGTATAACATATTCGCTACCTTTTTATACTATAGATTCAAACTTCAGCTTTAGTGCTTACTGCTGTATTTCAGCTGTATATCTGTCGAAGAAGAATAAAAGAAAAAAAATTAGGAAAAAAGAAAAAATAGTGTTAATAAGGACGAATGATTCACAGATGCAGGAACATGGGTATGTTTCAAAAAGGGCTAATTGGTCAATGGCAAACCACTCATAGGCATGATCTTAGTTAGTGCTTGAAGAAATGTAAGAAACTTTTTCTATAGAAAAAAAAAAAAATTTCAACAGTGAGGACTAAGGTAAAGTTTGAATCTTTAATATACGAAGTTAAGGCTACGAATATGTCATTCAGTAAAATCTCCATGAGGCACAAACGTAAAAAGCAAAACTACTAGCGGCGAAATGCTCAGAGCAATGTACTTGATTAATAATAGTATAAATTTAAATATTTAAATACCGAGTAATCCATTAAACCCTTTGAATTTTAAACTTCATCAAGTCATAATTTATTAGTCTACAATAGAATTTCAACAAAATTAATATTATAAATAGATGTTTGTCTGAGCTCCCTTAACCATTAATGTAGCCTCCCCTAGCGGATTTGATGGCTTCGAGGCACAAGTGGAAGGCCTGGCACCCGCTGCAGAAGTTATCACACTGTCATGACGTCCCAGTTATGGCTGACGGTGGCTTCAAGACCCCGGTGTTTGGATACAGACACTACAGGCCTTACCCTCGAAATACACATTAAAGTTTGTTTCTACCTACCTTTCTGATAGCTCATTGTATTGTCTAGTGTGAAACCCCAAGATGTCTTGCATGGTCCCTCATGGACTTGATCAGATTGGCCTAGGCTGTTTTCTTGCACACTTTCGGATCGAGTTTTGGCTGTTTGACATATTCCTTCTTTCTCTCCAACGTTTAGGACTTCCTGAGGGCATAGACGTTGGCCCTGGATACACCCATCTGCTTGCAATGTATCATTTTCTTAACTTGTACGTAAGCTAGAGAGTTCAGTTTGTTTTGTAACTAATTTAAAATATTTTTGATATTGAAATATGAATTAATTTCAATCACTCAACCTTCATTAATTATTGAATTAGTAAGGGTTTAGATTTCAATGAACCACTCGGTATAAAAAAACAAATATTTCATGTTTTTGTGGTCACAAAAATAGTTTGATCATGTACAGAAGTGAAAACTAAACTCCAAGCTTCCAAACGATTTGTGGTTTAAGTGTGTCATTTTATAAAACACATCATAGAGGAATTTTAAATGACTTAGACTTTGGTTTGTTTCTTTAGTTACATGTATGTAAGTAATCGTATATATTTTTAAAAAACTTTCAATAGAGAGAATAAATTGTAATTATCGTGTTTGCAATAAAGAGGCAATTGCAAAAAATATATATCTTTACTGATAAATTATTATATGTACCTGCATTTGACATACTTTGATTTAGTTGTTACATAAAAACTTTTTTTGGATGTCAAAAGAAGGTCAAATTATGTATGTTTAACTAAACTTTCTTTCATACTATTTTTAATTCAAAATGAGAATAGTCCAATTCAAAGTGGAATAATCAATTTAAAAATAAGAATAGTAAACCTCAAAAATGGAATAACCCAGTTCAAAATGGGAATAGTCTAATTCAAAATTGAAATAATCAAATTCAAAATGGTCAATTAAAAATGTGAATAATCCAATTCAAAAAATGAATAAGTTAAAAGTAAAAAAAGTTCCATTGGGAATTGAATTATTCCAATTTACAGTTAGATTATTTCATTTTGAAATGGACTATTCTCATTTTGAATTTCAAATGGTATAGTTCATTTCTTACAGTATTGCATGCTAATCCTTTAATGCTCGACGAACCAGATCTGGTGAGTTAATTCTAATACATATAATGTTGACAAAAATGTCTATTTGACCCTTTAAAATACATATTTGATTAATGTTAAACTTTATTTCGGGAATAATTAGTGCATGAGAGGGTTAATTCCGTACCTGGACAATTATTCGAAATATCCTCTTCAGCAACAATTACTAATAATATTACGTGATATATCTACATAGCATTTGATTGATTTATGGAAATTTACTTTCAGATTTACAATCAGACTCTACAATTTAATAAAATACAATGATTAACCTTAATTTCTCTCTAATCAGTTAACTTCATAAACTATTTATTCAATTGACGTCACATCTTTAGTATGGACCACATCCTAATAGAAGCTAATACTTAGTAAAGGGAATATTTAAAAACGTCATCATAAAATACACTTTTAAAACTTATGTACTTTACGATATGGAAAGAGAAGAGTGATTGAGTAAAAAAATTAGTTAAGAAAATATGTTTAAATTTAAATCCACTCTTAAGAATAATTTTTGAGGTTTACGTTATTTTACTATCGAAACTTCCTTTAAACAGATGTTCTGTTTTTTTGAAAATTTGTCAGATCAAATATGTCTGTAAACACAACGAAATAATCTTTATTTAAAGATTGCTCTGTGATGCAACTACACTGTCAAAAACAGCAAATGAGATAAGCACAGCACGAGGAAACGTTTACAATGTCAAAAGCAAGATAAAAGTTGAGAAACAGGAAGCCAAAATTCGACTGTTATTCTGACAAAAAGGCTGTTAAGGTCTCACTATTGAAGTGTCTTCTGGTATGTCCCGATTACTTTAATGTTTTCATGATGACAATGCAAAGAACAATATTAAAAAAATGATTTTTTCTTAATGAAGACAAAATGTAAAAAAAAATCGATGCACCCAGTATTTTGCTAAAGGAATCATTACCTTCATGAAATGAATTAATATTGATCATTCAACTCTAATTAATGCTTCTATTTAATAGGTCAGATGGAATTGCACTGATTAAGTATATTTTGAAATTATGTTATTATGATTACTTCATCTTACATAGGAATTTCCTTTCAAGTTCATATACATAATTAAAGACATCTTTTACTTCAGGATTTTTATGACTCATGCAACCTTATGAAAGTGTGTGCTGTTTTCTTTACTTACATTCAATCAATAAAAGTGAAGTAAATAAAATATTATTCAGTTTATTTGGTCACCAATTAATTATAATTATAACTTGCAATAGAATGGGAACCTGGGACACGAGTTTTACCCAATTCTTATTGAATTGGGACTTCATACTCCAAGAAGACTCGATTCGGCCTAGAAAAAAAATCAGATTTGACTAGGATTCAATAGGAAAGACTCGTAACTCAACTAGAATTCATTGTCAAATCGACAAAATTCAGATTTTAATAACACTCAAGTCTTGAAACTCACTAACTCAAGTTTCAAAAAATTTACAACTTGATTTGGACTTGTATTTATAGATATAAGACATTACTTTTGAGACTTTATTCAATTTTAAATTTCCAGAATATTTTGATAAATTTTTTTGCATTATTTTCAAAAGTCAACCAATCATGGTGGTTCATAATTTTGACAAATACGAAAAAATAGGTGTAGGAATGAGTCCCTCTTTAAAATGCTAATAAATGGTATTAACAAATTTTTGCATGATTTGTAATATTTTGTTTTTTACAATTTTCCTTCCGAATTTCGATTTGGTAATTTTCGGAAGTAAATAAAAAATAGAATTCTTATCTAGAAATTTTTTATCAATATCTGTTGCTATGTTATTCGAAATTTATATCACAATATGTATTATTATTATTCATAATAATAGTATTAAGGTTATAAGAGCCAACAATAAGAGTATCTGAGTTTTGGGAGGGGGTTGCTGTGACGAGCCTTTGTGAATTACCTTACCTGATTGATATCTTGTGTGATTAGTATAAACTTTATACGATTAATTTCCTACGTCATCGTTATTTTCGTAGTAAGAGAATTAGAATTATCAGGATCTTTCTCGACAACAACGAAACATTAATATTACATTTATTACTATATAGAAGTATTTTCTCTCTAATTTTCTAATTTTTTTTTCCCATTAGTTTGACAATTTTCAATCTGATTTCTTCCTCCCTCCTTGACCCGAGCAACGTCAGGTGACCCTTTGCTGGTATACTGTATAAAATGAAAGAAATCTCGTGAGGTTGAGAGTAGATAATACTAGTAGCTAGTCTTAGGAATAACTTGTCATATTTTCAAAAAAAAAAAAAAAACATATTACAAGGGAGTATTTACAACATAAAATATGAATTTGAATAGTAGTCATTAACTATGTCTCTTGATATTTGTGATTCTATTAATTTTCGTAAAAAAATACTTTTGAATATATTTATATTTTAGATATACTCCTAACATTGAATTTTTATTTGTTATATGTCAAAATAATTATACAAAAGAATGAGCCTCATCGCATACAATTGTTAATAAGGAACTGAACTCTGGTTGTTGTTGAATTCCACATGTATATATATATACATACATATGTTTGAAGATCAGTCATTTGACTGACTGAAAGAATAAAAGTATGCTCTTGTTTCATCATCTTTCCTAATTTCCATACAAAGCTTTACAGGGAAGACACAAGATAAATAAGTAATCAACTTCTATTATTCATATTTTATCAATTTTCTTTATATGGTTGAGTTCTATCAACTTGCACACATCATTGGATATATTAAAAAAATGTAGCAATTTAATGCATCATTGTCATTTTGTGACTTTTATAATGGGCCTTGCTATATATCCTGATATTTAAAAGACGAATCTTTTACATTTTGACATCTTTAACAGTGTCAATACTGGACAACCCTTGATTCACTATTTGTTAAAATTCATAGGGATATTTTTAAATGAAATACTACATATCAGAGATTAAATTATGGCAAAATGGCAGTATGTCAATAAAAAAAATCATCAGAAAATAAGCGAAAGATTTATCAATAATAACGGATACCTAAATTACGAAAATAAAAATATACACTTTTCCTAAATTAAGATATTGGTAATTGGAAAAAATAAATTATGTGTACTCGGACTCTCTATATCTAATAAATATTATGAAGTAATTATCATATTTATACTAATTTAATTCATGATTGTCGATGTACTTGATGCTACAAGTATAATACCAACTGCTTAATTTCTTGGAATTGGACGGTCCATTTATTAATCCTTATTTGTCCACAAAAACTTATTTATAAAAAACCATCCTCAGACAGTTTGAAACATAATATTAATATGAGATTGTTTCCTTGATTCTAAACGAATAGTATTTGATTTTTTTTTTTAAATACTAGGTAACTAAGACTTTAGTAAACTAAAATTGATATTTAATTAATGCAAACAAAACTGTGGCTTATAAACAGTGAATGGATAATGAAGATAATTAAATAACAGAATACAAATATACACTTAGTTATTAATATCTATAAATTATAATAGTAACTAATCATTAGAAAATCAATAGCACTTAGTTTAGTAAAAATACACGCTCCTTTTTAGCTTTCAAGTCCTGTAGTAAAAGATGTCATTGATACAAAATATATAATTATGAAAATCCATTATGGAATGGGCAACATGGTAACTCTGACAATTTTAAGAATGTTTTCAAACAGAGAAATAATAATGTTCATGATAATTCATTAGATCAGCTACAATCAGCTGTGTCAAGGGACGAAAGAGAAAAATGATATGAACAAAGACATTTGCTAGAATTACTCCGAAGTCAACCCCCAATTTTAATCTGAGTCGAAAAAGTACTTACAATTATCAATCCGCAAAAAAATCTTCAGGGTTAAGTTTCGTCTTTTAAGACCACACATGAATGTTAAATCAGGTTTTGAATATAATTGAATCTATTTAAGAAAGAATGTTCACTACTCAGGAATAAAAATGAAAATGAAAACTGCTAGGGAAAAAAAAATTCATTCTTCAGACAACCAATTGCAACAAAAAAAAAATGCACTGGATTTCTACACCGATATATATATTTCTTCTTTAGAAGCGACTGTAAAATGAACTTTCATATATTGAGTTAATGAAAATAATTTCTTCCGAGCACATTGTCCTTGCGATGCGTTGTTCTACCTTATTTTATATAATAAGTGATCCAGCTATGTTAACGAGCATTATATCAAATAGACTAAGAACAATTTCATCACATTTTACTTCTGACTTATATAATTGTAGACGATTTTTAGTAATATGTAGGGATGGGAAAATGTTCAAGATTGTGCTAACCGTAAAAACAAAGCCCAAGAGAATGTCATAAATAAGTTGGTAACCTAGAGAAAGAGAACATATTTTATGACAGAGATCAGAAAAGTCCTTATTTTGCAAGTCCGAGTACTTGAATATTTCTATCAATACTAATACAACTCCTCAAATTTTGTTTGAGGTCATTTCAAGTCTATACTTATAATATTGTGTTAAAAGTTTTCAGTAGTTCAATACGAGATGGTCCATAGAAATCGAAACACTTTCTAGTTCAATAGTTAATAAAAGTTGAGCTAATAAAATTTATCCATTTTTCGATATATTAAAGCATAAAGAAATCCTTAAAAAATAAAACAATTCAGAGCTTTCTCAGCTTACGTACAAATCGAGAAAACAACCATTGAACGTTATTGACGAATTTCGTGTATGGCCAGCAGTTATCCAAACACCAACCCCCTCAAAGCCACTGTCAGCCAGAACTGGGATGCCATGAAAGAGGACTACTTCCGTAGCTAGGCCTCTCGCCATTGCTAAGGGTGGCTACATAAATTATTAAAAGAACTCAGATACACATCGATTTATGGTACTAATTTTGTTGAATAAATTATATGTTTTGAGGTTTAAATTCAATGTGCTCAGATTTTAAAAGACCACTCGGTATAATTTAGCTTTCGAGTCTAAGTTGAGTTGTGAAACGTATGAAGAAATAATTAATACGGCACTAATGTCCTGTACTTTTTTTTAATTTAAGTTTGCCGGGATTTTGTCTATTTTCATGTTCTTATTAATATAAATGAGAGGTAGTGATGTAGGTCAACTTATTAAAGAGATTCCATGTATTTGATAAATACAACTAATAGGGTCAAGTTACATTTTGCAAAAAAAAAAAGATTGGGTTTCAAATGTATAAAGCATTCGCTTTATGACACTAATTCAAATGTTTACTAAATGGACCCTTAATAATGAATAAAATAGTGCATTATGTACGTACATATTTGATTGTTCTAACTATGTTATAATGGAATATAAATTACAGACAAACACTCTCTCAAAACTATTTTTATCGTATCTCTCAACCCTTCTAAGAGAAAGAAATAATACCCAAAATTATATGGTTGTAAATCAATTTTTGCCTACTCTGTAACAGTGTGCAATAAATCAACTTCTAGACCACAAATAGCAAGTAACATTAATAAAAAATCGACTGCTGAAAATAAAATCCAATGGAGTTGTTAATGTTTTTGAGATAACATTTATTACATTCAAATAATGACTTCGTCCTTTCCATGTAATAATGTACTAAGAAACTTTTGATTATTCAAGTTCAATATAGGGTGACTTTTCAAAAGCTATATTTTTGAAAAAGTTGAATCATTCAGTGAACAGTATAAATCTAGTAATGAATAGTAGTTCGTCGAGTTGTAGTAAAACTCAGTTCAAGCCTTAGTTTAAATATTAGCCTTTTAAATTTGTCTCCATTTTTAGTGTTTATTGAATTTTATTGCATCATTTTCTTAGAGATTGCAATAATTTACTTCTTTTCATAATGTGAATAGATTTATTAAATTTGGCCATGTTATACTTATGGAAACAGGCAAATACACAAAAATTGACTGTGAGTATACAATATTCAATCTTAAGACTTAATGAAAGTTTTATGGCGTGCCTGACTGATCTATGATGAAGTCATTATGAAACCAAATTTTTTCCATGGGAGAAATTCCCCTTCAATTTGAACCTCTATTAGTGAACATCCATTAAATAAGGCTTAAATTACACGATCAACAGTTAAATGATTATAATAATTGCATTATTTCATCTTTGTAGTATTTTTTTAAAACTAGTCTATCCATTTTACACCCGTAAATATCATTTACAATGCTAAAATACTCGTATGATTATAAGACAATAAAATTTTTTTAGATCCCATCAGTTTTGATGAGGTTGCGTGGGTTAAATAAAATATTTGTCATAATATTACATTTGTGTATGCTTTAGACCTCACGTTGAAAAAAACAACAAAAGAAGACTGCAAGAAATCAAAAGGAAAAACAAAGAAACAACTTTTAAGCAAAACAGCTAATTAAATTTCCTAAACTTCAATTAAAAACTACTAATTATACCAAAAAATCTTAAACAAGCCATTACCACCATGAATAAAGAATTTTTTTAAATCAGATTGAATGTTTTAGGGTTATACAGCAAAGTATTGGAAATAAAATGTAGATTCAAAGGAATAAGAAGCATACTGGGGCCTCAACATGATGTCCCAGTTCACTAACGGAGGGTTAAGATGTAACTGTGGCCTGGATGAGACCACATTATTTTAAAATAAATATGTCCCACTAATTTTTAATTTTAAATAGTATCTTTTGGTTAATATTACTTTTTGACTACAAGTCAAATTTTCATTGAAATCCTATATTTATAACCACCATTAGTTTTTATAATTAATTAAGCAATGATTTGAAAAGCACTTTCAAAATTATTGGGGTCACATATGTATGTAGATAATGTTTCAAAACTTTTCAAATTGACTACAGTACTCCTACATAGTTACATATTAGGTAGATTGGTAGCTTTATTAAAAACTTTGGTTTAATTAAAGTTCCTTCCCTTAAAAAAAGTTCAAATGTTTGTAGGTAAATTTAACCCTTAGGCTTTATAATAATTGTGTATATATATTGGTTATAACAAAATCTCTATAAAGCCACTTAATTAATCAGCTTTTTGTAGCATAATATTTTGTATATATAAAAACATACAATGTATGTAGTATAGTGATAAAGATTGAATAGTAAAAAGACTGGAGGTAACATAAAGCTAAGCCTTTGCTTGAGGCAATGATTTACAACCACGCACTTTTTAAAGTATTAAAAGTAGGGCTCTTAGTCATAATTATGAAAGCTATTTTGTAAATATTTATTTTTCTGCTTACTTTTTAATGATAAAAAAAATTCATCGAATGAGAGCCCCTCAAAAAGTTTGTCCAAAAGTTGTCAAGTGTTACGACAGATTTGAAATTGGGAGGTCTCAAATGTTGCTAAAGATCGGCGTTGAGTTTTAGCAACAAGACTCAGCACCTCGTCATTTCTCCGACAGGTTGCTGAATTTTCTGAGTGAGCACTGCTATGACTTCATGGGGAAAGAACTATACCCCGTCCCTTCAGCATTTCGGTTCTAAATCTGATGGATTATTTTGACTGAAGCTACGTTGAATCTAAAATAGATCAAAGATTTAATGCTATAAATTACTCCCTGATTGCATCCATGAAGGAGACACGAACCAACATACCCAGTAACGACCTTGTCAATGTTGTTCTTCCTTCCAGTCCCAGATCCTTGATTGATCCGGAAGATCAATACAGCAAACGAGCTCCTTTCAACATTCGTACATTTCAGGGCAATTTCAAAATAAATTTGCCGAACAACGTGGTCTCATTGAAAATTTAAAGATTTAAAAAAAATGTGTCATTCGATCTTAACACCCAGTATATATGTACACTTCAACAAAATGCAGGTCTTGTGACGCTTGTTGGCTAAAAAGCACATTTATTATTGTTATTTCAGCTATAGAAAATGAAAGGTATAAGTTTGACATTTAAAAAGGAATTTTGAAATTCACATTATTTGAGTAAAATTTCGATTCTGAGTCATATTTAGAAATGAAATAACAATATAAATAAAGATTTAATGCTAAAACAATTTATAAAAAACATTAGAGAGTTTTTAAAATAGAATATTAATTAAGTTATTTTGAATAAAGTTGTAAAAAAATTGGACTAATCACACATAAATATGTAAGGCCGTGTTAAAAAAATAAATATAATTAAGTCAATTCTTTGTCATATTGTATGAAGTAATGAATTTATTTTGTTCGCTAAAAACAAACACAAATTATATTGATAATAAAAAATCAACCATCATGTTAATATATAGAGGGAATTAATAGAATTGTTTATAACACTTGACACTCGAACACCCAATCAACTACTGCGAAAGTCAAGACATATTCCGTTAGAACATTAGATTTTGCGTAGTTTTTGGACAAAAAGTATAGTTGAAACTACGTAAAAGCATCGAAAAAGGTATTATGGAAAAAAACTTGAGGGACGATGAGGTAGGGTGTAGGACATGCTTATATTCGTAAAAAAATGATATTTGAGCTTCTCGCATCTAAAAGCATGGAAAAAAATGGAGAAACATTTAAAATATTTCAAAAAAGTATATTTTTGAATAGGTCTAATGTTCCATGTGGCCCTTTCAGAAAGCTTTTTGTCTAATCATACCCTGAAATAACTCACTGTTTGATTCTAATAGTCAGATTTAATGAATTGTTCATGAAGTTTTGAAAATTATTAGAAATTAAATTTAGTCTTAATATTAGACATGATGACACTGATCATAAATAAAAAGTATTTATTTAGTATAAACATGTAGGAGTTCGACTTGTTAAGATGATATTAATTATTCATCATAGTACCTTGTATTCTTTTTCTTGTCTTTTTTCCTTTTTATTTTCGTATAAATGAATGATCATTTTTAATCAGTTAGAATAAAGATATTTAAATCTTAACATTGGTGACCCTGACATGATATCATACCCCCTAAAATATTTCATTCTGATGGTCAAGACCATGCATACAATGTCCTCAGATCAAACAAAAGTACGAAACGCAAGAGATCAACAACTCTTGCCGTAGCAGAACTATTTCTTCCAAAATTATGGACGATGGATCCGGAAAATTGGTTTTGCAGAATTGAGCTGGATGTTTTGATGAGGAAGATCAATAAATATCAGACCAAATATTGTTTAATGGCTTCAGCATTACCTGGTGAAGTTTTTAGTTATATTCCTATTAAAAAAGAAGGACTCATGTATAATTGTGCAAAAATGCAATTCTACAGAAATATGGTATCTCACCTTCTGATAGAATTTAAAAAAATTATGATATGCTTTGCGATTCATCGAAATTTTCCCCTGGGGAAGTTATAGATGAAGTTGAGCGTCTCCTTGACGAGCAATACATCTTTGATTTGCGTCAAGGGAGGCACTCATCAGAAATGTGCCTAAGGGCCAACAAGGGTACTTGAGAGCACAGTCGTATTCAATTGAAGAGTTGGAACAAGTGTGTGTTGCAGCCAAAGAACTTAACAATTCACATATTTCCACTATTGAAGACTCACTCGTCCGCTTCACCTCCTATCAATCATGTTTTCAAAAAACCTCTTCATAACTCGTTCAAATTTACTAAATCTAAGGATTTATCTAAATATCTGCTATTATCATTCTAAATTTGGAATGAACGCAACTACCTGTTCAGGAGCTAGTTGCTATTTTTTTTTCTTCTGTACTAGTATTAAAAGACTAAATTTCCTTCGGTTGCACGGGACTGAGGTTGTAAATAAACCATCAAACTTCTTTTTCATCAAAGAAAATTCAAATTTGATTAACTTTCTGGTAGATACAAGAGCGCAAGTGTTTGTTATTCCATTTAAAAAATGTAAAAGTCTTGTTCGAGAAAAACTATCCCCTATTATTGGATATGGATGAATCCTCGTTGATGTTAGTGTTACAACAACTTTAACTCTCAATCTAGAATATCTAGGAGATTTCCAATGGAAATGTATTGTGCTACAAAGTTATCGTCCAATTTTGGGTGCAGATTTTTTATATAATTTCAGATATAGAATTGATATTTTCAATAAAAAGTTATTCCGAGATTAACCGTGCTTCATTTCAGAACTATCGAAGACTCAAGAGATCAAATCGAAATATAATAATGTCTTTGATAATAAAAGTTTCAATGAAACTTATCCAGGTCACGGAGTTCAACACCATATCGGGACGAAAGGTCCTCCTTGCTTTGCGAAATCAGGCAAGTTATATGGTGAGAAGTTAAATTTTGAAAGAGACGAAATTAACGAATTGTTGAAGAAAGGAATCCTACGATCGTCTTCTTATAATTTTTCTTCAGCTATTTACGTCGTTCCAAAACTTAAAGTAAGCTTCCAAATGTGCAGCGACTATCGTCAATTAAATAGGATACATACCTTGATCGGTATCCCCTCCCAAATGTAAGAGATTTGGTGGCTAATCTAAAAAGTATGACTGTTTTCACTAAAAAGTAATTACCCTGAGCGAATAACCAAATTCCTATGAATAGCTCTTCCATAAATATAACTCCAATCATTACTCCATTTGGTTTATATGAATGCCTTTTGGTCTTAAAATGCTGCTCAGACATTTCAGAGACTCATCGATTCAATTCTACGAGGAATTCCAAATGTGTTTGTGTACCTTGATGATATCTTTGTCGCTTCGGAGTCGATAGATGAGTATTGGAAAACGATGACTAAAACAGCTGGTATGATCTTCTTCCCTGAAAAATGTGAGTTTTTCATGAAATTGGTACACTTCCTTGGACATTCTATTTTTTCAAAAGGTTTTAGGCTCCTAGAATGTAAGGTAAACGCAATCCAAAAAGTACCAACTCCTAAATCAAAAGACGAACTACATAGATTTTTGGGCATGGCACAATATTACTCTCAGTTTATCAAAAGATTGTCTCAATGGACAATTCATTTGTACCACCTGTTAAAGAAGAATGTAAAGTTTAATTGGAATACAGAACATGAATACACCTTTCAAGGTATTAAAAATAGTTTGACTAAAAGAACTCAACTTGCATTCAGAGATAGTTCATTGTCTTTAGCCCTGACGACTGATGCACCTGATACAGGGATTAGGCCTGGTTTTGAGCAAAAGGTAAATGGACACTGGCAACCTCTAGCTTTTTGGTCTCGGGCTCTTTCAATGACACAACAGAAACAGGATCATAATTTACTTAAGTTTAAAATTATACCTTCTTTTAAATACATTGCAGGAACCCTACTTGCTGGTTTTGGTAATGTTGACACATTCCGTGTGGCTTTGTCTTCTCCAAAATTGCTTTCATGAACCGTGTATTCTGTAGTCAAGGACAATCATCCTGGATACAAGGAAACGTTAAGGATGGTTTTTTTATGCTTGGCCTAATTTGCAAGCAGACGTCAGAAACTTCACAAGAGAGTGTTTATTGTGTAACAAAACCAATCCTTTCAGGATTAAAACCGATCCTCCATCTGAAAGACTTTTCTTTATTCACGTAGACATAATCAGTCCATTCCTACAAATTCAGGGCCAGCGCTATACCCTAACTATTATGGATCGTTTCACAAGGTGGCCAGAAGTGATACCTATTCCAGATATATCCTCCAAGACAATATTCAATAATTTTTTGAGTGGTTGGATTTCGAGGTTTAGAGTTTCAGAAGCCATTGTGTCTGACCGAGGAACGCAGCTCATGAGTTCATTATGGATGGGTGATTGCAGGACACTTGGGATTGCAAGCAAGAACACAGCCTCGTATCATCCAGAGTCCAACGGAGTCATAGAATGTTTCCATAGATCATTTAAGACCAGGCTAGTAGCACGAATGCTGGAAGAAAAAGAAGACTGGATTAATGCACTCCCTGAAGTTTTATGGGGATTGAGGAACTCAGTACCAATAGATCCGGGTTCTAAATATTCTCCTTTTTTAATTACTCACAGGCCGCTCAGGATCTATGGCCTTTAATTTTTTGAATGCGTCCACCTCTACTTCTGGTAACCTTGACGTCGAAAGTTTCTTTAAAACAATGGAGAAAATAACACACGTTCCTCCGAGACACGTTAATAAAGGAGCCATTTACAAACAATTAAAAAAACGATTTTGTTTTTGTTAAAAATAAACTTATGAAAGGTTCTCTTTCTCCAACATTCTTGGGCTGTTTAAGGTGAATGAGAGGCATGATCGTTACTATACTTTGGACTTTGGATCAAGAGCTGACAATGTCTCGATGGATAGACTTTAACCGGCATTAGGAGTTCTAAGAATCCTTCCAGAGTCTCCGACTATAAGATGCACAAGATCTACAACTGGAGAATGATCTATTTGTTTATTTATCAATATTTATGATGCATTTTATTGTGAATTAATAACTAGACAATCTCTTTAGTCAGTCTGTCGTTTAGGGGGAGTAGTGTAAGAGTTCGACTTGTTAAGAAGATATTAATTATTCATCATAGTACCTTGTATTATTTTTCTTGTCTTTTTTATTTTTTATTTTCATATAAAGGAATTATCATTTTTACTCAGTTAGAATAAAGATATTTAAATCTTAACACACACAACAATTATCCACACTTAGATATTATAAAAAGAAAAATTCTATAATGTCTAACAAATATTACCTTAGCTGTTTTATAAAAATGTTCTACCTATAATAAAAAATAGACCATATGAAATATTTTTAAATTCGAACTGATTTTTCACAATTTCGATAGTTTCAAAATTTCCATGCTTTTCTCAGTTATAACTTTTTCTAGGCATCTGTCAGTGCCTGTTTTATAAGATGGAATCCCAAGGAGTTTTGTTAACATTACCGATCACTACAGTCAGTTGCTCTTCATTAACTCTTACTTTTCAAAGTACCGATATGTTTTGACTCTCATTGAAGTGATGCAATTTTTTTCATTTGCCTCTCTTAAGGCATTAAAGCAATCTATTTAGATAAGTAACCATGTATTTCTTAATAACAAAAATTGAAACAACAGAAAGTGCCAATAGACCCGGATTCAAAATATTCTCCTTTTTAATTACTCACAGGCCGCTCAAGATCTATGGCCGTTAATTTCTTGAATGCGTCCAGTTTTACTTCTGGTAACCTTTACGTCGAAAGTTTCTTTAAAACAATGGAGAAAATAACACACGTTCCTCCGAGACACTTTAATAAAAGAGCCATTTACAAACAGTTAAAAAAACGAAAGAAAATACTTCGAGAAAGAGCAAGTTAACAATCATAATATTGTACACATAATTCTTGAAAAAACCAAAATGAACGGTTAGCGTTGCTTGCCATTGTAATATAACCATAAACTACAATATTCCCTTTTCAAAAGCTTCTCCAAAACCGTTTAATTGAGTATTATGTGGTGATGAGCATCCCCAATTCTTGACAATTGCACGATGCAAAAGAAGTATATTCATCTTATTCTTATCTTTCAAGTATTCATGGCTGGAGTTGCTGTACTTGGGCTTTTGTTTGACGATTTATATTAGGTTTTCAAAAAATATCTTGAATACAAATAGTTAGCCCAAAATACCCCATGATCAAAAATCAACCATTGAAATCTTTGCAAAAGATGATAAAACAGGCATTAATTTACGCAACTTTCTGCAATTTACAAGAACCATTTAATTAAAAATGCACAAAACATTAACTCTATTATTTCTACATACGGAGTGTGACTTGTGTAAAATTTCCCCTCTCATAGCTGCTTGGAGCTTATTTGATGTCTAAACTAAGCTGCTAAATATTCTTCAAATTGCTAGGGTTACTAACGTGACAATTTATGGTTTCTATTATATGTACATACCAAAACCTCTTAGATCTTACAGCTCTATATTTTTGATTCTTTTGTCGAAGGATTCCTACTTACAGTATTTCCCAGTTTAGGGCTATATAAATCCTTGTGACTACCGTAAATCAATATAAATACAATCATAATTATTCTAAGTTTGTACTGACTAAAGAAAAACATAGGTTTCACTCTCTATCCCTCAAATAGAATCCAAACAAGTGATGAGAGTCTTTGGTATTTTTTGCGTCTTTATTTTAGCAGTATTACCCTTCTACGACGTTTTTCTTCCAACCATTTAATCCAAGTAGAAACAAGAGCTTTCTACATATAGCTTGTAGTTTTTTTTTTACAGATCCGCAAAACAAAATAGAATTATTTTTCTTTTGCGTAGCATTCAAATATATTTTTTAGATGAGTAAAACATAATATATATATATTGTATATATATAGGAAAAAAAGAATGCGTAGCCTTTGCAAAAGTGTTTTTCAAACGTATACTAAGGTTTTTGCGTCGTAATAGACCAGCAATACATAATACACATGCCTGAAAAATAAGGAAAGAAAAAGCAGGAAGAGAAGTGCTGCTTTGAGAGTGCCTCAAATTTTTGTTTATTTTTTTACAACTAAAATTCGTACTTTTTTATGGTGTAAAAGTACATATTAGGAAATGGCTGTCTTTTTTTCTGTTCTTCCCCTCAGTTACGTTCTCTCTGCCCCTTCCTACCTCTCTCCCTTTCTCCTCAAACGGAAGATGAGAAAGAAGGAAATGTGCCTATCATTATGAATGAGACTTCTGAATTTATATATATTTTTTTTCATGGAGTACTTTCCCTATTTTTTTATTGTTTTTTTTTTCTGTATTTGTTTTTGAGTAGAAAGAATAGAACAAAGCAGATAAAACTCTGTTGCGATGTGCTGAATTCTCATAACTTAAAGATTTCCGAATGTTTTTATGTTGTATACAAGCACCAATTTCTACGTCTCATTACGTTTGTATAATTGCAACATCAGTCATTTTTTATAGTATGATTTGCTGGGGATATTAGTGTTCCACTTCTAACCGATCGGCATTTGCAAATAGTTGTTGTTTTTTTTAACGCAGAGATGGAAGGGATCAATTTTTATAGCAACACTTATTTAATTTCTTTTGGTGATCTGGAGGTTTATATTTTAATTCTTCCGGGGTTGGGGCTTATTTCTCAAATAATTGCTCAAGAGACTTGTAAAATTCAGGCTTTTGGCTCATTGGGGATAGTTTATGTTGTAGTTGCTTTAGAAATTTCAAAGTTGTTGTTTTTTGATGTTTTTTTGGCTAGAGCTGATGTAACGTTATTGGCAGAAAATATAAGCATTTCGACATCATCTATAGTTAAAAGCTTAGAACAGCATGCAACACAGATTTTTAACACAACGAAACAAGACAAAAAAAGGTTCATCGAAATGTATAACTTTTTATATTAAAAAAAATTGTATAAATAACAAAATCATTTTTTTAAAATACAAATAAGACAAACGTATCACAAGTCTCTGAAGTCTTTTTTTGCATATACTATTTGTTGCCTTTTGATAATAAGAGTGTTAACATTGCCTTCCTTCTTCCCACAAAAGTGTTCTACAAATGCATCTATATCTCTATTATTACCGCAAATTCTTGAACAGGTCATATGCAATCTCCTCAGAGGTTCATCATAAAGACCTGCCGTTCCAGAAGAAATGGGAGTACTCTTCTGGGCTGTCAAATATTTACTTTCTATCATTTTGATGCTGTTTTATGCTCCTTTGTTGAAATTTTAGAAGCTTTACCAGTTAGTTTTAAAGATGATTGTGTGAGCTCATTTCATGTTCACACTAGGTTTATATTCGGATACCCACCCTTATTTTACTGATGTTGCAATAGTAATAGTGACTAAGACGGGAAACAAAGTATTTAAGTGATTATGAGATATAAAAATAACACATTTATTATTTATTTAAGGGTAAAGATAATAATGGGCATTTAAAGTTTCTAAGTTGCCAGAGAAATATATTATATCTCAAAATTAATTAATTTTTGCATTATCCTCATCACTAGTGTACTCTAAATTCTTCATTGAACATTATTCATCTCCTTTTTTGATAGCAAATTGTAGAATTTGCTTATACTAGCTATAACTTACACACAACATATATATATAAACATTATACAAATAACTTTTAAGCTCTCCATATTTCCACAAATATGCAAATCATGATTGACGTATAATTTTATATATATATAGTACGTTACATATGACGTCATATTTCAGAAAGTCATTCATTTTGAGAAAAGAGAAAAAAAGCCCATTTTTACCATAGCAGCTCATTTTAGTTGAGTTTTTTTTTTTTCTTTTCATTTTTAAAGGTATCAAAAAAAAAATGTTTTTGTTTGATTCAGCATAATACTATTATAATAATATACCTCCAACATATAGCGACGATTTTGTGCTTTTTTATTCAATCTGTGACGTCATAAAATAATATAATTTTTTATCACCACCTGATATATTGGTGTGTCAATTAATTATTCAACATTTGATATGATAATTATGTTATTTGCATATATTTTTTTCCTTTGAAGTACAGTAACACTTTAGTCTAGGTTTGTGTTTTTTGTTTGCATCGTGGTACATGCGATTTTAGTAGGGAAAAAATATTTTTTTTTGGTTCAAATGGGTTATTTTTTAACCCAAAATCCCATTTCTTCTCACAAAAATGGTCCATACCACGCTTAAAAAGTCCTGTAACTTTGGCAAAGTCAGTTTTTTATTGTCCGAGTAGAAAAGGTCCCTAATAATTACTAATTGTGGCAAAACCCGTACATTCAATGATTTGGTTGATTAGTAAGAAATATTGTACACTTTTTAATTAATAATCTAAATTGTGCGTATTGATTGTTGATTTCCCTGTAATATTAAAAATAAAAATAACTAATATTTAAAAAAATAAGTCTAGTTGAATGGATATGTGCTTTACAAAAAGGAAGGAACATTATCTTTGATAAAACTGTGGAAATTATAAATCATTCAGCACATCTTAGACCCCTAAAATTAATAGAAACAAGGTGTACAATATTTTTAACTGATCACGTAAAACTAAAAAATTATAACAAGTAAATTTTTTGACTCAGGGCAAGACAAACAAAAATGATTTCTACTACTTCAAAAATGGCCAGAAAGTTATTCAATCTTCCCAATGTTAATTTTTTATTGTCCTTAGGATTGTGATGGATGAGAAAAATATCAACACGATAACGGGACAGTCTAGTGTGTGCTTATATGATGATTTTGTCCTGCGTCTTGCAGTCTAAGATTTTTGCTTCATTGACTTCATATACGTATATTGATTCGCAAACTAGTAACAAATGATTCCATATCTGCTGTTCTTCTCTTTTTTATGTACGTTTATTACATAATGTGTGTAATTTCATTAAAATATATTGACAAGAATGACGTCAACTTATTATGTTTATTTTTTGAAGAAGCTTTCATTTTTAAACTTTATATCTGTTTCTGACACTCCTGAAATGATATATAATTACGTATGGATTATATATGTATTCATTGGGAAAGAAAAAATTATAATATTTACGGCATTCACAAATGGATGAATTATACAGGATTCATTAGAAATTGAATTGTTGTGCTAATTGAATATATACATGAATTAGTAAATATTAATTAGTATGACTTTTGAATGTATTTTTCAAGTCATACAGTTTGCTCAATCAAAAATGGCGAGTTGCTAAAAGTGTGTTTAGACTCACATTTTAAGCGATACAAGGTTAAATTATGGAAAATTAAATAAATATTTCGTAATTTAGTTTCTTTTTTTTTTTTAAAGAAAATTTATTAAAAAATCTTGCGTCAGGAAGGTAAGTAATTAAATATTAATATTCACTCACAAATTTCACAAAAAAAAAAGTAGAGCTCGTTAAAGCTAGAATTTGAACCATGGAGCATATTTGCTTTAAAAATAGCGCTTATTTGAAGTAAAGAAGAAAAACCTATTATGTATACATCGTACACAGCCTATGAAGTTCAATTTTGACAAAAGTTTCATTTTATTTTTATACATATGCCAAATTAAACAAAATCAGTTTGTTAACAAATAATTTTATAATACAACTAGCACAAACACGCTATCTTAAAGATAGCCAAAGAAAAGGGATTATATTTAGTTTGTTTAGGTTAAAATTCTAAACTAAACGATCTACTATAAACTATATATATAGATTAGGAAAATTTATCTTGTAAAACCACCTTGTATACAATATTATTTTTTTGTTTTGTTTTTGTCCATTTGATACAAATATAATCCAAACCTTTTGCCTTTTGATCCTCTTGGAAATGTCACATGTGAAAATACTAATTTTGGTAAATATAGAACAATTTTTTCAAATGTTTGACCTTGTGATTTATGTATTGTCATTACTAACTTGCCATCTTCATTCCTCAACAATAATGAAGAAGAAAGATACATAATAAGATTAACTTGCTCATCCTTTTCCTAAGTTCCTTCTTTAATTTGTATTTAATATACGTTTTGTAAGTATAATATTTCATTTTTGGGGTTTTGAATTTTTTTGGTACATTTTTGAATCGACAACCCATACCTTAAAAAAACTATGAAACACGGGGAATCGATCTTGGTTTATGAAAAAAGTCATAACATTAGCAAAAAAAAATCTGGATTGATCAGAATTAAACATAAATATCTGTTTGGATGAGGTTGCGTGTAATGTACATAATAATGGCTACAATTTTACATTTTCTCACATTGTAAAAAAGAAAAAAGACGAATCTAAGAAATCAAAAGGAACAAGAAAGGAACTACTCATAAGTTAAACAGTTAATTAAATACTCTAAACTTCGATTAAAATTTAATAATTATACAAATAAATCCTAAACACAGGACTTTCAAGATAAATAATGAATTGAATATATTCTGATTTAATGTTAAAGTAGGAAACTGAAAGTTATTGACCATAAAATATAGAATCAAGGGAATAAGAAGGATTTCTATAAAAAAAAATGATGTATAATATTGCAGTTCACTTTAGTCGAAAAAGTATCAAATACCCATTACAATTTTAGAATAGGAGCAAGGGCAAAAATACAGTAAAGCCTGGTATGATAGCCGCCTGTTATAAGGGTGTCTCTGCACTAAGTGACCGTATGCAATTTTCAAATATTTAACTCTTAAAATAAAAACTTGGTTTAAGAGGTCATCTTTACCAAGCTCTTGTTTTTTTCGTTATCCTTGTTTGACAGCTAAATACAGGTTTTACTGTATTATTATCGTGAAAACAATAGTGGAGAGATGATTTTAACATTATTGCAATAGACCGTATAGTCAGGATTTAACTATAATAAGGTTTTTCATTTCAAAACCGGTTAATGGTAAAGTATTTTGTTTTCATGCTATCAGTAGATAGATCTGATAGTTAGACACCATTTGCTTCATCATCGACTAAAACAGATGGTTTAAAGAATTGATTCAATTTTGAAGTGAATTATTTATAAATCAAAAACTAATATGGCGTAATTTATTTACCTTTCCATGTAGACAGAAGAACAAAGAGAGTTTAAACAGGTTTCAAGTAGCATTTGTCATAATTATGGTGATGATAAACATATTTGTATAATTGAATCTTTTTCAAACAAGTGTGGGATCGAACGACATCTTGATTTAACTTTTGGCCATTCCATTTATTTCTTATTTGATAATTCTGGGTTTTGATTATTATAATTTAAGCAAGTCAATTATTTACGAAATAATACATGAATTTGTTAATAGTTAGAACTGATCTCAAACAAACTGATTATCAAACAGTATGGTAAATCCATAGATGCAATTAACCAAATGTATTTCTACGTAGTCTTTCTTCTTTAGTTCATTGCATGTCCCTTATAGCTACTGGAACCTTCTTCATCAATTCATAAATGTTTTGTTCTTACATTTAAGTGAAGTCAACCACTTAAACAAACCACTTCCAGCTTCAACTAAAGCCAATGAACCTGGCATAGTCCTTAATGAGGAACTTCTTGTCCATGTTGACCACTCCCTCGAGAATGAAATTCCAAGGAGTCAACAGTGTTTTGTACACGATTCTTGGACTCTCTCTCCAAGATACTCTATAAAAATTAATCCAAGGGGGTTAGATCGAGCAAATTGGGAGGCCATATTTCCTTTGCCATAAATACAGGATACATTACAGATAGTCTTAACTGCGCTTTTTGCTCTCAGAACGATCATGAGTCTTCCTTTCAGGTGTTCTAGACCACCAGACTCATTGAAAGCTTTGACAACACAGTAAATAGTTTATTTAGGCAGCTTTGTTTACTCAAAACCATATTGAGTGTGCACCCAGCATGGAGGCACACAATAATCACAGCACGGTGTTCGTATTACGATGACATCTCAAAGATTTTATGTTTATACTAATACAGTTTTGCCAGCCGAATGTGATGAGCATACTTCCATAAACATAAATGCTAGGGTAGCCAAGATTTTGAATGTTTAAACTTGCACCAAATTTAAAATCACCACCTTGAGTAATTGTTAGTGATGGAAAAGCCTTTCCATTAATCTGGATGAATGGCAAAAGGAATAGCCTCTAATGGTCAAACTCAGGATGGTTTTTCTTTTTTGAACAGCTCTGATAGGGATGGGAATGGGTTATTGACACAAAATGTGGATCCATGGCACACATCAAAGGCGACTCAATCCTACTTAAAAAGAAAACTAGGATCAGGAGTATTTTCTCAAAGGAACTTTGGCCTCCATCATCATCAAATCTCTTAGATCACTATGTATACAATGTCTTTGAAAATAAGATGTCTGTTACATACTACTAATATATCACCAGTCTGAAGAACTATGTGGATTAGGCCTTCCCGAAGATGTCCACGTTAGCGTGCCAAATATTTAGGAAAAGAGTAGATACAAGTATTGCTGGAGAGAGGGCTAAAGGTTTGAAAAGTAATACCTCCATATAAGTAGCTTAACTTATAATAAATAGAAAAATATGTAAAATTAGTTATTAAAAAGTTATTACTTTATTAATTTAAATAGTAAAAGTTTCCGATCGATATTGAAATATACTGTAGATTATAATATAAAGCACATAATTGTTGATTTGACTTAATGAATTTATAATTTGGAAATGAAATTTGGATAAAAAATGGCTGAATTGTAAAGAAAAAGAAGAAAACTTTTTGAATCGTGTAGCTGTATATTCGTATTGAAATAACTAAATATTAATCAAAAACAAAGGATACGCCATTCATGGATCATTGCTTGAAAATTATACACTTTTTTATAGGCAAAGTCAATAGTTCATGAACAATTTGTCTCCTATGTACTGTTTTATTTCTCTATAATCCTTATATTATGTTGTAATAAAGTAATTTCGTATTTTTCGCTTTATTTCTATACTTCTTAAGAAGTCTTACAATCATCCGATTTAATCCAAGTATGTTCCATTCTGTTCAATAGCTTGTTGCCAAATACCAACAAGAATCCAATGTTATAATGTCATTGTTACCTTTTTGCTAAAAACAAATCGGACAAACCATTTTTACAAGTCTTTATTGAGGGCAAATATCTACCCCCAAACACGTTGGTCATAGACAGGAACAGGCTGTAGTCACTAGGTGCCAGGTCCAGACTGTAGGGTGGATGCATAAGAACTTCCCATCCGTGATACAGGAGCTTCTTGGGTGTCATCAAAGATCTTTGCGGCATGGCGTTCTCTTGAGGAAACAAGTTTCCTCTCTTATTCGAGTTTCTGTCTGTATCCATCCTTCTGCTAATGGTTTGAAAAGGTCTTATATTCGATATTCAGCTCCTGAGCGATACTACGGCTTTTAACAAAGACCATCGTTCTTCTCGATATTTTCCTTGATTTTTTTCTACATTTTCGACGACAGTCCTGCCAGTGCGTTGCACATCATTCACTTCCACTTCACCAGAACGAAATCGCTCGAACCACTGCTGGGTATATATTGCAAATTTCCTTGGTCGCTTTCGAAGTGTTTTTCCCTTTCAGCTTGTAAAAATGTAAAATACAGGAAATTTCTTCCTTTGAGACCTATATAGTAGACGCACAATAATTCAACACTAAACTGGCAAGCACAATACTGTCCAAAAAGTGTTTGTAGTATACACTCACACCTTTACAACGCCTTATCGTATGATTCGATGTGACCAATAATAATGAACAAGATATACCTTGTTAAAAAATTGGGGCAGGAACTACAAAATTACTATTTCCCCAACCCATTATACTCTTAACTTATTTAGAGACTCTTTGTCTCTTTAGGGAAGAAAGTATAAATCCACTCAGGGCCATAAAACTTTTTACAACCTTTTCAATAGACTGTATAAGAAATAAGAGATTTTATAAGCGTGTGTCTCATTTCATTAAATAAAGTTATAATGAATATCTTGTTCTTTTTTTTTATATATCCTTATTTTGACTGATCTCTATTCCCAATTGTCAAACTTTGTGAAACGTCATTATTGAGATGTTTGAGCTCCTTGATATATGTATACTGTAGAAAATAAGTATTTGATCCCCTTCTTATTGTGTAAACCCACCCACTGATAAAGAAAATAACAGTCTTTCATTTTTAATGATAGAGCTATTTTAACAGTGAAATACATTATATAAACAAAGTGTGTTTTGAAGTAGATAAATTCTTACAGTAACCCTAAGAACACCATTCCCACCATCAAGAAAGATGATAGAAACATTATGTTTCGGGGGTATTTCTCTGCTATGGAGCAAGGACGACTTCGCCTCAGGGAAGGGAAGATGGCCACAAGAGCAGTTTGATGGTCAACTTTTTTCAAATTTCGATTACAGGTAGTGTGGAAAAGTTCTGATAGGGTATAACAATTACCTTTACAAAATTGTATTATCCTACGTACCCCTTTTTAGGTTCCACATCTCGGTCAAGTAATGAAAAAACACGTACACTCTTTTCTTAGTGAAGGAAGATGCTAAATAGACATTTTAGTTATTTTTTATTTTATAATTTTTTTTTTACATTTTTCTAACCTATAAAAAGTGTAAAAAAGTGATTTTCTAAAATTGTCTTTTGGAACAAAGAAAGGAGAAAAAGATAGGAAAATTTGATGATTTACGTCTACATTTTCAAAGAAGAAATATCTTTTTTTTTAATGTTATCCTCTCTTTTTGTTCCACAGGGTAGCATTTAAAAAAATATATAAACGTTTTTATAGGTAGAACAATGTCTATCACAATTAATAAATGCAAAATAATGATTAATGCTGTATTTGAATCCTTTTTGACAAAATAAATTTCTTTCTTGTCCTTTCAAACTTTGAACTAGATTTGTTGCCTAAAGACGACAACGTAGAACAATGACAACTTGAATAGCATATTATTTATCACATGACAACATATCTTAACTACCCATAATCTTAATTCGAAAAAAGTTGAAAACAAGCCCCGGAATAGCCACCCCTTATCTCCTGCTGGAAATCTAACCTCATTCTCGCAGGGCAGGACACTGAAAATGGGTTATGTTATAGGTCTTCAAGCATACAGTCAAAAAACAAAGGAGTGCTCCATGAAGAAGCACATTATGGTTATGGAGTTACCTAGTCAGTCTCTGCACCTCTATATCATACAAAAATATTTATTCTTAGGCAAACTTACAAAATCCTTAAATGATCAAATACTTATATCCTCCACACTGTGTATGTTTAATTCATAAGGAACTCAACCCCTGTAAGTGGGAGGTTGAACCTCATTAAAACCCAATTTCCTCGTTGTTTGTCTTTCTTATGCAATCATAACGACTCTATTTATTCTTATTATTGAGTTAGAAACAAGGAAGTTTCATGACGTCATTTTTGCAGAAAGAAAAAGTAAATATCTGAAGATTGACTTATATTATTTCTCTCTTCATTCTGCCTTTTTTCCTCTTTTCAAAGCGACTCTAATTACATTTTTTATTTAGAAGACCATTTTAGTGATGTTTTGGATGTGGGTAACCCCTATATATTCGTATCAGCACCCACCGCGTGGGTATGAAAATAAGTAATTATGAAAAAAAAATCCGTGCAATTACAAATCTCCACATATTGTATTAAATATACTAGGCCCTGCAATGACTGTTGAAAACTATATAATAAAAGGGTGTATATGAAAGCTTTCCATGAAGTCGATGGAAGTTACCGGATTTTAACAAATATATATCATGATTGTTAATTTGTATGTTTACTATTGTTATTTTTAAAGATTGATTTTTAGAATATTAGTTGAAATTCTACGCCAGGGGATTAAGTATAAACTATAATGTCTGTTTATGTACTTTTTACACAATTGCTCCGGTTTATTTAGATATATGTGTGTTCTATATAATATATAAACCGATTAAAGAATTTTGAAAAACAAAAACAAATAAGTAATTGATAGTTGATAGTTTCAAGCATATCTCTTAACTACTTCCTTTCCACTCCATATACAAATACTTTGCTAAAACCGATATTTTAGCAAAAAAAAACAACATTTATTGAACCCTTAGTAGCTGTTAAATTTGATACTGTAAATACTTCTTTACAACACTTTGTAACAATTTTTAAAGCAAACTTAAGAATTTATAATGTAAAATAGTAGTTACAAATTTAGAAATTAAATTTTGTAAATTGTGGAGTATATTTTATTTCTAAATCAATCACTTATGATCAACCCCAGACAGAATACACAATTATGATCAGCTTCCATCTGCCTTTTTCATATTCATGGATGGGTGGATTAGTAACAAAAACGCACACAAAACATTATTTGCAACCTCGATAATTAAATACGTAATTTGTTAATAACTACAAAACTAACGATGTACCCACTCCATTAAAAAATAGAATACTTTAAAATATATGATAATTCAAGAATTTACAAAATAGGTAGAGCAAAAAATTGATGCACACAAAATATTGAATGGATATTTAACTTTGTGGGATGGATAAATATTTTAGGGAAGTCACAAAATTTCAATTGGCCCTTGATCAATAAAAGCTACGTGGCAGTAGTGTATTGAATATTGCACTCATTTACTATATGTTAGCATTTGCATTAACAATACAAACGGATATTGGTATGATTAATAATAGGGATATATTTTGATCTCATCTGATTCAACTACTAGTAGATCATTGGGAGGCAATAAAGTATGAAACACCACAAACACATCTCATCGGCCAAGGATCCTTTTGCTCTGGATAAAGCCACCACTTTACCAAAGATATATGGAGTGGCTCTAGGTACTTTTGCCTCTAACTATTTACCTCATGACATTTTGCCTTAATCCTTCCGCCTGAAAATCATTTTGACTCGGTGATATTTCGCCCTAAAATAAATAAGGTTTGATACTTCATTATTGTTTATTTTTGGTTGAAATTAATATTGCTTTTAAATTTTTTAAATAAAAAAATGTGATGATTATTACTATAAAACGCATACAATGGTTGTTTTCCGTTGAAAAATGATTAAACTATGCACCAAAATTTAAAAGCATACATACTATTAAAATCTAACTATATAATGAGGTTGAACCAGGTATAAAGGTAATAAAATTAGTATAAAAAGAAAAGTAAACAAATACAACAAAAATTCGAAAAGAAGAGGTGGTAATTCTTTCTCCGTCACCAATTATTTAAAAAAATGAACTAATCATATTGGAAAAGACTCATGGATTGAAAAACAAGTATAAAATAATACAAAAGCAAAATTTCATCATTATTTTAACAGAAGACAAAGATTTTATGTGTTTTTTTAGTAATAAACATTACATACTTTGAGTTAAAAAATTCATAGGGTACATCAACTTATAACAAAAATAAATAAATACGAAATATAAACCATATTTATTTTATATTAACTGTCGTAAAAAGAAATCCATTATTTTTATAGTTTTTAATTTTTTTAAATAAATGCTTAGTTCCTTGGCAATCCAAGCAGTGCTTATATGACGATCGGACTTGATGCTTTGAAATATTTTATCTCATATTTGTGACAAGTGGCCTTCCATAGTTTGGTGCATATTTAACATCAAATTACCTTAACTAAATCAATGAAACTTTGATTGGTTGATATAGTATCAGGACTCTTTAAATTTTTAGCCACCTGGCATGCGTTTTC
Organism: Lepeophtheirus salmonis; assembly: GCF_016086655.4. NCBI lineage: Eukaryota > Metazoa > Arthropoda > Copepoda > Siphonostomatoida > Caligidae > Lepeophtheirus > Lepeophtheirus salmonis. The sequence goes on along the minus strand of NC_052131.2, from coordinate 8,907,995 downwards.
GTCTTTATCGATAAAAAAAACTCTAAAAGATGACGTATTTTCTCTTTGAGGGTGTAAATCTTTGATGCACGCTCATATAAGTCAAAAAGTCATAAAACTTTCCAAGAATTTTTATAGTACAAAATATTATCTTTCTGACGCCAAACCGATTGCACTTATACAACGCAAGACGCACATTACTAAAGCAATCTATTGAAAAAATATCATTAAGTAAAATGGATCTTCAGGCAAAATGGTTTATGACAAATGTCTTGTGGCAAAATAATTAAAGACGAAAATATCATGTCCAATATTGGCATTTGTATACGTACATTAATTATCTTTATTTTTAAATATTCACTTCTGCATCATCGTTTATGTTTATATATATATATATATTCACTACATCACTAGTATATAGAACAAGTACATACATATATTTTCACTGATAAAAACAAAGTTATTTGCACAAAATATAGCTTCTACCATGTGCCTACGTAACATTCAAAGCAAGGTTGATATAGGCAATCGATATCATCACATTTATTGATCGGTATTACCTTTTTTTTTCTTTTTTGCTAAAGAATATAATTAGGAAATTTAACCTTTTCGGGTAATGATAGTATGATTTTGATGAAAAATGTATGATTTTCTTCTATTTTTGCTAAACAAAAAAAAAAGATTATGTAAATTGTAAATTACTATTGTAAATACTAACATTTCAAATGTTATGTAGATTAGGTGGCTCGAATTGTGTACTTAAAAATCAATAAACAGCTGGTGTGCAATTGAAAACTTCACATATTGAATCTGGAATTTTAAAAAGTATAATTTCGGAAACCATTGGAGCTATCGGGTGTATTAAAACTATTTCTCGATTTGGAACCTCGAACTTAATCCAAAACTTTTTTTTTCATGAGTCTGATGTTGTTATACCTTTTGTATTTACACGTAAGGTTTATTATAGATCAATATGACCTCCATTAGCTTTAATGATGGCATCAAACTTATGCCTAAAGGCAAATTTGGACATCTTGACCAATGTTTAACCCCATAGGTGCCAAATCTCATTGACAGAGGATTTCAGGGCCTCAGTGTTGGGGTGGCGTTTGCCACAGGCATTGCTCTCCACATGAATCCAGAAGGTAATGTCCAACAAATGTATATGTGGTGGGTTTGGTGGCCCACATTGCCTTCTCCCAAAAAGCCATGTATTCAGAAAAAAAGGACACTTTGTGTTATTAGTAGATCCTCCATCCTTGTGGAAAATCACACTCTTGTTAGGGAAGCTGGCCTTGTCCTATTGGATCAACTTGGACCTCAAATGGACGATTTTGCAACCGTTTCCGTCTTCCAATCACGACGGCCTCTTATATAACAGATAATGATTTTTTTATAGAGTAACAACCTTAAGGCTTCCTGTCCGCCAATTCTTCGGCTTCCGGAGATTTTTTGACGTTGTATACGGTCTTGGAGTCCACACTTTTATAAATTATTTTGTTCTTTGTATGGTCATTTTTTAATTGATTGTGGTAATTTGTTTGGAAGGGGGGATCAATACTCATAGTTTCTCTGCTGGTGGGTGGGATTTCAACTAAGCGCGAATTGTATGTATATTCTTTTTCTCACCCTTTCAATCGAATCGAATAGTGAAAATATATTTTGTCCCAAAAAATGTATCATTTGAGCGGCTTCAGGACCAGCCACCCTTAGTCTATAAACTTTTGACTACAATTGTAAATTTTTCAACAGTTCCAGACTTTTCTTTATTTTTAAACACAGTTGATACGTATAATAAGCTAAATTTTACCAATACCAAAAAAAGAAGAGTAATATTCTATTTGATATTTGAAAGTGTTTGAATATTCAAAATACAAAAAACCAGTGAGATGAATAACCTTGGTATGAGAAAAAAAATAATTTTTGCGTAATGGTAATATGAAGTTACTAGCAAAAATTGAAGATATAAAAAAAATTAGTTAATTTTTGAAAATAGGGGATAACATTCAGAAGAAGTCCCATCATTAAATATTAATAAAAGTCAAAAATATTTTGGAGATGAAAGTTTTATAATGATGGAAACCCACTGGAATCATGAGAACAGAAAAAGTACAACAGCGATTATATGATCAAATTATGCATAATTTCGCATTTATTACAAGGGCATTGCTCTCCCTTTTGAGGCACACATACACACGCTCACAACAAAAATTGCAGATAAAAACATAAAAGTCCACATTTCCCAATTATACATTATGATTAATACATTTTCTTTGTTGATCTTCTTACATTGAGTAGATAATGGATCAATTCACTTTTTGATGGTCTTCAAATATTTAGTATTTAGTCAAGAGGCTCACACAAAAACTACTAATTGCTTAACCAATAATCAATAGTATTTTTTGCAACAACAAAAAACCCTACAAATATAATTAAGTGAGGTGAGGTTTTATTGTTTAAAATAAACATAGTATAAAAGTGCTGATAAGTCATCTATGACAACTAGAAAAAGGTCATTCAACTTTAGAAGTAGTGTATATGTATGAACTTTTATAAATAAATATATATTAGCGTATTTTTTGAGTGATTGAAGGCAAAATAGTATAGATTTTTTTTTTTTTTTTTTTTTTCCAATACGGAATTTTGTATTCAAATATTGTTAGAAATCCCAGGCATTTGTCAAATATTTTTGCCTTTGTCCTCACAACTAACAAAAAGAGAGCTTTGGACAAGGACATTTTTATGGAGATCATAACTATTCCTGATATTGGTAAGAAGGCGATTAATAAATTAGTTAATATTATACAGTAAAGTGAAGAGGCTAGGGTATACTCAGATATATCTGCTGTATCGGTTGTTGTGTCCAGCTTCAAAAACCAAAATTCATATCAAAGTCGAGAACAATTTCCACATTCAGGAAAATGCCCACGGTGTGGGAAGGGTTACAAATTATTCACGGAGGGTTTCAAGAGACTTAACAAAAACTTATAAGGAATGTTTCGAATGTTCACAAAAATCAAGAAATAAACAAACAGAAGATAAAAGAGGGAATTCAGAAGCCCCGGCAGTCTTTTTTTCATCTTCAAATCTGTCGAAAACGCATATAATATATGAAAATAATTCATAGAGGAGGACTACACCTGAGGAGCAGCCTAAAGTAAACGTAAAACTACTCACTAATAAATTAAATTACCAGTATTACCAGTCAATTGGGCACAAGTACCCCCAAATGTGCCCTGTCATTGTACAAGTAATAGTGGACACGGGTGCCCAGTAATGTATTTGGGCTCGTTGCAAGTTCTTGAATACTGGAATACGGCTCAAAGAACTCATAAAAGTCTAAGATCGTACCACAACTTTTAATGGTAAGCCAATTGATATCGAGGGTGTCATATTACTACGTATAGTGACAACTGGAGCGTATACAAAAGAAAGAGGGGCAATGGTGTATGTTAGTCCTCAAGCAAATAACTTATACTTATCGAGGGATTTGTTAGAACAATTAAAAATTATAGGTGATTCATTTCCAACACCTTTGAATGAATCAATCAAAAAGTTACTGAATGATACAAAAGCAGATTGTGGGTGCAGGGAAATATTTCCCTCATGAGAAAATGGTTGGTAAATAGGTATGCCACGTCGATTTTTAATACATGTCTTCATCAAAATTTACTAAATGTAAAAGGACCTCATACCAAAATGCTTTTAGAATACAACAATGTTCCTGAAGCTCTTTCACCCGTGCTGATAAATTGGAAAGATAAGGTAGAAGAGGATCTGATGAAGGATGTGCGTATGAGAAATATAGAACGGGTTCCCATGGAAAAACATAATGAATGGTGCCACAGAATGGTTATAACTAGCAAAAGGAATGGAAATCCGAGACGGACAGTTGATTTGTTTCCATTGAATAAATATAATATTGCAAAAGGGAGACACATGCAATGAGGTTTCCGTTTGAAATGGCTAAATCTATTCTTGCCAATACATTTAAGACTGTGATGGATGCATGGAATGGCTGCCACAGTGTTTTCATTAGGGAGAAAGATCGACATATGACTACATTTATAACTCCAATCGGTAAGTTTCGATATACAAGAGGTCCACTAATATTCGTATCGAGTGGGGATGGATACAACAGACGCTTACAAGAGATTATGATTGATTTCCCAGTAAGAGTTCACTGTATTCTACATGATGAATGCCTAGAAGATCATTGGTGGAGGATTATTTATTTCTTGGATCATGTACGGAGGTCATAATAGTTTTAAAGGGTACAAAGTTCTAACTTTGTTGCAAGACAGTTGATTTTACTCGATTTAAAATTTATGATGATTGGGTGGAACCTCAACAAAAGTTTATTGTTTCAATTCTCTCTTTTCCTACACCAAAGTCAATAATAGATATAACATCTTGGTTTTTACTTGTCAGGCAAAGTGTTCATTACGGCAGAATGAATGAGATAATGAAACCATTCAAGAAAATTGAATATTGAGTTCAAATATTCGATCAGAGTAAACCAACATGTCTTAGAACTGATTTGTCAATTGTAGGGCTAGGATATTATCTATGTCAGAATCACTGTAAATGTAGATCCAAACTTATTGATTTCTATGTAAATGGATGGAAGGTTACCTTTGTGGGATCGCAATTTCAATTTAAAATAGAAAATGCTATGCACCAGTGGAAGGTGAGATATTAGAAGTTGCTTGGGTGTTAGAACAAACTAAATATTTTACCCAGGGATGCAAAAAGTTATTGGCTGTTACGGATCATAAGCCACTGGTTAAATTACTAGGAGACAAAATATTGGATGATATTCCCGATGAGAGGTTGATCAGACTTAAGCAACGAACACTACTGTAGAAATTCGAAATCGTCCATCTTCCAGGAGTTACTAATGCAGTGGCTGACGCGAGATCCAGGAACCCCATTACAAATAATGACCCTAGGATGGAGGAAGAAGAGGAAATAATGATGGCTTTTATAGATCAAGAAAAAAAGAAAGGCAGGATTGCATGGCCTAGACTTGTTGAGGCAACAAAGAAGGGTAAGACATCATTGTCTTTTTTAGAATTTCTTAAAAGTGTAGGTTGTGGGGATTGCTTGCTTGAAGTAATTGCTTAATTCGTGGATTTCTCTATGAAATGCAGGGAGTTATAATGTATTAGGATCAAGTTGTTTTGGGAAAAGATCTTCCTATTTAGGCATTCATTCGGCTCATCAAGATGTTTCAGCCATGACGGATCATGCATCATCACAAATAATTCTTAGAATACATGTATCTGATACCTTGCCCAGCCTTGACTAAGCTTGCCCTAGATTATCTAATTTACAAATTGATCCTAAATTGCGAGAGGCTTGGGATCTAAGGAAGAGAGCTCATAGGACTGCAGCCATTATGGTCCACGATAAATTAACGACTGGATAAAGATTCAAAAAACCCTTAGAGGTTCGAGAGATATTGCTGATTCAAAATCAATATGGTGTTTATACAACTAAATGGGATAGGACAGGTAAAATTATGGAAATCGGCAAGAATGATCAATATATCCCGAAAGTTCACGGATCAGGTAGACTGACATTAAGGAATGGATGTGTTCTACAAACATTCAAGGGCCCCTTTGATAAGGACAATGAATGGTAACGTCACGTTATTCCTTATATGGCTGATGAAGAGTAGCAAGATACTTATAGATCATCAGATCGTGAATTGAGACGTTCGGCACGAACGAAAGAAAAACGTAAATTTTATGATGCAGGGTCGAGGGATACAATGATTGAATGTTATATGTTAAATATGATGGAGTGGGATGAAGAAATGTGTTACTCTTGTTTTGTGCTATCCTTGTTATCAGCTGATGTAAAGAGAAGAAGAAGAACCCATGTATTTGAATAAAAGAAAAGAAGAAAATCATCCCTGATCTTAAGATATTATAATTATATTATTGTTGCTTTATTTAATTAGTGGTTATATTTTTATTACTCCTATGTAAATTGTAAGTATGATATATTTAATTAATTGATTGTGTAATTGTATTTTATATTTTTTATACTAGCAATAACCATCTTGAAATATATGTATTCAAGAGGATTTTTATTCAGCAAGGCAGAGTAAAAATTAGCCAATCAAATGAAAGGGTAAAGAAACAATCCTTCCAAATATTGTGTCTCCTCTTTTGCCTTATAAAACCTGACCTTTGTTTAAATGACTCCACAAAAACGATACGGACAAGATGGAAGGATCCATAGAGTATTGAGACTTTGCCAATTGCTCCTCCAAAAGTTAACCAAAGTAACTGTTAATAATATTTGAAAAAACGCAGGAAATACTAGATCTAGAATAATTAAAGTAAATAATATAACTTTCGTTCGAAAAGTAACAAAAAAGTGTCGTTTTTTTTTATTACACCAACCAGGATTTCTACCTTTTTTACATCACTAACGATATTTTTCTAAGGAATTAAATATGAAAATTCTAAATATTTGATAGAAATATTTACAATTTTAAACAAGATATTGCTAAATAAAATAGTAAATTAATTTAGTTCCTAATACCTAAAACAAGGGAATTTTTTTGAAGATGACAGAAACTTTCAACTTTTAATTAAATATTTTCCATTATGACATAATAACATCATTTATTATTTAAGAATATGAACCATAGGGAACGTGCCTATCTACCTAATGCAATCATCATTTGTGCTTAATTGAAATATCGGCCTATGAGTGTTTTTTATGTTTGTGTTTTTGCATTTGTTTATTTATTTAATAAAAAATATTCCTACTAAGATACAAGTACTATGTTCACAGAATGAATAGGGGGAGACCCAGATAGTTTTAGTGTTTTTTGATTTTTATTTCGATATTGGTGTAGTAGCTAAAGGGACCTGGTCTTCCTCAATATTAAACGGTCAAGGGTCCTGATATATTTCCCTCCCAAAAAATGAAAACATTTCCTATGACTTAAATCTACTTCGTCCCCTCTTCAAGACTAGAGTTTTATAAAATATGTATGTAACCTTCCGATATTTAAAAATATAATAAACAAAATATGACTTGGTAGTCCAGAAAATTTGAAGAACAGCTGCTTTGTCATGACTTTATATGAGATTAGCAGCGAGCAAGAAAATAAGTACAAATACCACCTTTTATCTTGGAAAAACAAAAGTAGGAAATACTCCAATGTCGATCCTCAATTCTACTCCGAGTCCCACAAGGGCCCACACTTATTACTCCATAACTTATCTTCAGTGTTACTCTCCGTCATTAATGAGTACATGCACTAGTGATCACTTTATACTTAGATGTTCTCTTTTCCATAATTAATGTAAAACGATAGTTTCTTTAGAAAATACAAAAAAATCTTTAGATGGGGAACTAGAAAAAAAATCGCACGCGTTAAGATTATATTTTATACAAATCTACTGTATGAATTTTCTTGACTTGAACTCAACATTTATCTGTTATTGATGTAATATATTTTAAAATTTATCAGTTTTGCTCAAGTTACATGTGGATGCGATCTGTCAAATGAAGCAACCGTTTTTTCGTAGCTGGGGACGTAGGTGATTACAACTTTCCATAAATTCAAGTACTCTAACACTGGAACTATTGAGGGCCCTACCCTAGAGTTTTCATAAAAAAGATATCTCAAATGTGTTGAGAAATGGTCCTCAAATTATGTCAAAAAGGATATTGTTACTCTTTGTCTTTAAAAAAATATGAAGTATATTTGAAATGATCGGCGTTCGCTTAAAATCCCTTTTTTCGATTACTCAACGAACACATACTATTAATATATACCTTGTATATTGATCTTTATAAATAGTAAAATGAGTAAATAATACTGGAATAGTTACAATATTTGTTCCGTTACAAAATGTTGTAATATCATAACTCTTTCCTGAATAAGTAGGTTTTGAATTCTTCATCCATCATATCAACTACGAAATAAAACATAAGTTCAACCCATAGAAAAGAAACAAATAGAGACAACAAAAGGATTTGAATTTGCAGTTCGACATACTAAGGAGGTATAGATTAAAATCTTCAGTCTGCAGCAATAAACGTCAACTATTGCAAAGAGTAAAAATAAGGACACTGTAATACCTTGAAGTACGAGTTTCACAACTTACAAATTGTTATTCAAATACGATCTGGTCCAGTGTTGGCGAGGAAACGTTGGAGACACTTCAAGCTTTATTTTTATTGGCTATTTCTTTTGAGATATATATCTTTGACTATGTCAAGGAATCAATTAAATTCGTATCCCAAGGTTATTTCTCTACAGAGGGGGACTCAGACTTACATTAGCATTTAATTATAGTTATGTCTCCGTTATTTTTAATTACAAGGTTTCATTATACAATCAAACGACAGCTGAAACAAAAATAAACAAGTTGTATTTTAATTAATGTCTCTAAGAGTAAAAATGTCGGCGTAACAAGGAAAAAAGGCAATGTGGGTACGATCTCTTCTGCGCGAGTCTCAGTGCAGAAAAGGCTGCAGAGACCATTGACATCTCCATCTGGACTGCCTAAAACATTCAAAAGTCTATTAAGGAACGCTCCCTCGCATTTACCAAAGAAGACCCCAAACTTCTGGATTAAAAATATGAGGGTGACCCTACTCCATGTGGCCCTACTCAAGCCTGAACCTCAACTCCCTGCATTTGCTTTTTTACGTGTCTTGGAGAAAAATATTTCCTGAGATTGTCATCCAAATTTGGATTCTATCGGATGTGCCACATGAGAGTGTAGTACGGCCTTCATCGTCAAACGCTGCCAATCTCTTCGCTTGCGGTTCAAGCTGTTAGTGCTTAAGAAGGAGGACTTATTAAGTAAAAAATAAAAATAAATATAGTATTTAAACACATAAAAAATGGATTTTTAGTTGTCTCGTGTTAATTCCATAAAAATTATATTTTTCGTAATGTCATGCAAGTATTGAGTCCCCACTGAAATATTATTTTATCTCTGGGTATAACAGTCTATAATTAGTATTAGTTGATTATTTAACTTTTTATTAAACCATCACAGTCAATAGTAGTTTAATATCATTTCTACCCCAGTTGGAATTGCCGAAAAACATGTGACATCATATGATACCTCTTTTATCAGATAAAACCTTAACTCAATCTCTGACGCATTTTCTCACATCTAAGTATACCTTTGCCAATGATTCGACCAGAAACAATGAAAAACTGACAATATTCTTACAAAATATTACTTGTAAAAATAATTACATTCACAGCTCAAAATCAAACTTGACAAAGCACCAAGAAAAGTTTACATAAAAGATTGATTAATTTGACCATATTTCTCAAAATATAACCGGTTGATTCATTGAAATCTGAAGACTGAGTATTTGAAATTAATTCAAATTTGAGCTATTTAGCTTACGTAAAAGTCGAGAAATGACAATTCAACGCGATCAACCAATTTCCATTCGTGCACTACAAACAGTTGGGCGTCCCCCGGATGACAGTCTACGCCGTCAGCAAGTCCAAAATGTAGGAGAGGAAGAAGGGCTCTGTCAAAAGGTCAAACTAGAGCCGGATAGTTGAGGGAAATAGCTCAGGTCAATGCCCGCACCTCCATGATGATTCACACAAGAGACATGGGGGTTTCACAACACACTGTCTAGACAGCCTTCAAAAAAGTGGGTGCCGAGGCCACTTTTGACACCAGCGTTGAGAGAACCCGTTGCAAGACTCTTTGAAAAGAGTCTTGAGTAAGTCTTTTGCTGTTTTTTTAAACTATTTTTGGACACTTTTGCCACCCTCCCCCGCTACAGTACTGATGCCAACCCCTCGACTACACCTTTTGGGTGCATGTCGAGGTATGTCATCCAAACACCGAGGTCCTCAAAGCCATTTTCAGTTAGCACTGGGACGTCATGACAGATGACCTTACCCACAGCGGGGCCAGGCTTTTCACCCCTGCCTGGAAGCCATTGTTGCCTCTAAAGGTGACTAATTGATTATTTAGAGAGCTCAGACACACATCTATTTATATACTAATTTAGTTGAAATTATATTGTTAATTAATAAATTATATCATGTCAAATTTTAAAACTTAAAGTGTTCAGATTTTAATGGGCCACTCGGTATACTGTTGTACAATATACCATACTTACGTTTGTTCCGTGTTTACGAAAAAGGGTTCCTATTATTCCCAGTCTCCCCTACACACTCCTAAAATAATATTTGTATACACAAATTAGTATAACGCATTTTACACGCTAACCTGCTGTTTTTTTATTATTAATACTTTATGAGTGGAATCTATGTATTCAATTTTCACAATTTTGCATTTTCTCCATTTTATTATTACTCTTCATACACATTAATAGTAAAATTCATAAGGATAGTATAAAGATAAATAATAGTAATGAATATCTCTGTTGTGTATATTTCCAGCTTTAATATCAAAGTGCTAAAAATTAGGATGTTACTAGCCTATAGTAAGGCTGTCTGGGTTTCAACTTTTTTCGATTTTTGATTCCAGCGAAAAATTTGTCTTCTGATAATCAAATACCTTATACAAAATTTCACGGACGAACGTGGTCATTTTTAGATTGACCACTTATGGTTAAAGTATACAAAAAGAAAAAAGTTATTTATTTATTATTTTTATTTATTAACGATAAACAAATTCGAATGCATATATTTTTTATTTATAAAATTTATTTTTCTAAAGTCACTCTATCAAAGCAAAAAGAGAGAATTATGTTAGCAAATTTAGATTTTTCTTCTTCGAAAATGCAAAAAATGATGTGTGCTACATACATTTTATTATAACATCCTAACGATTTTTTTTCTTTTTGCTCCATAAAGTAACTTTAGAAAAAACTTTTAAAATATTTTTTACAGATTAGAAAAATGTCAATCGAAAGTGGTTTTATGCAATATAAAGATTAATTCTTTATTTTTGATATTTATTGACTAAGTAAATAATGATTCTCTTTTAGTAAGCTTTAACTGAGATGGTCTAAAAATAGTTTTGTAAAGTAATGGCATTTGGTATACGTTTATTTTGTACCACACGCCAGCGTTTTTTTCCCAAACGGTATGAAAATCGATTTTTGATATCTTGATATTCTATTAATATAAGATATAGTATGATAGGGGACACACCTCGAACACGATGGAAAGGTATATAAGTTCCTTGACGTAAGGAGCAAAAAAAAATCACATCCTTAAGAGAAACTCTTGTTAGGTAACGTGGACTGTCTTCTACAGACCCAAGCATAAAAAGTAGATTGAAGATGAAACCTCCAAGATAAGGACAATCAGAACTCAGGCAATAGTAATAAGAAGCATGAAGAGCGTAAAGTTTAAAGAAAACTAGCCATCAGAACTACTAAAGAATCGAAAAAGGCTACCAAATCCACCATGAGCCCCAAGCACAGACAATTACGGATTTTAGCAAAACTCATTGTAAATTCAAGTATGTGTTGGTGGAAAACGATAAATAGTTAATTAACTCTATTATATATTTATTTAAAATTTGAAAAAAAAAAAAAAAAAATCTGCACAAGACATATTCAAAATTCGAAAAAAGATGAAAAACAGACCGTCCTAATGTATAATCTTTTTAGTTTTGTAGAGTGAAAAAGAGAGAGAACATTTGGCGCAATATGGTGTGCCATTAAAGAAATAGTATCAATAAATAACTTTCATGTTGAGTATTAAAAAAAATGAACACCAAACATACCATTATCTAGGTACTTCACTTATTCATATTAAAAAATTACTCAGTAGTTAGTGCGTATGTTCCTTTCTTCCTTCAACTAATAAAGTTTGGTCAATTTCGGTGTTATTCTATATAGTATGGGAGGCAGGCCCAGCACAGAACCGTTGTAATATGCCTTTTTTTCTCTAACCTCAAAAAAGCTGAAGCCACAAAAATTTACATCACAATGGGGAATGCAAATTATTGTATAAAAATATCAATATTTTGTTATGTTTTTCTTTGGGATATTGGATAAAAATTGTTTTTGATGATTAAAACAATTTTTTGGGAGGAGAAACATTTTAACAACAATGCTCTCAGTTTTTTATTGTTTTTTCTATAAATTATATCATTTGAGCTATTGATTATTTTGCTATCAAATTGAGATATTGTAAAGCTCAGTAAATATTATAAGGTTCCAATGCACGGAGTTAAATTACCCATAAAAACTTACATAATACACATGTAATTTTAATACATCAAAAGGACATGTTGTGTTAGGTATATTAATTTATAGTCAGTAAATGGAATGAAAAATGTAGATAAAAAAATGTATATGAAGACGAAGAAACTGCAATTTGTACAATTTCATTATTCAAATTGTAACTTCCACAGATATAGCCAATTGTAGACAGCAAACATTTTAGACTGTATCGAAATGACAAAAGTTGGGAATTTGATATTACCGGATATTTTGAATTTTACTCCTCTAAGCAACAAGAAAATAACCATCAAACGTCCAAGAAAATGGTCCTTCACTGACGTGCTTTGATTTTAAAATATTTGAAATGTCGAAAAAAAAAAGGAAATCTTGATTTTGTTTCCTTAAGATTATGTAATTGAATCAGAGTCTATTCAGAGTGAATATCTCCGATCTATAACTTTGATCAATGATTTATTATAGAAACTTTATTATTTCTTAATCTACTATTACACTGGTCAACAAAACAAAAAATTATTTCTTGAATGGACTTTGACAACGGATTCTTATAGAATTTGGACTGTTAATTCCGAATATATGCTTAGATTTGCTACATCACATCAAGTTTTTGTGATATCTGATATTTAATATTTGTGGATGTTACATAAAAAAACCTATAATGATACCACGTGTTCCTGTTATGTATATAACTTTCTCTGTTTTTGACTTGAGTACTTACCGTGTTTTAATATATATCTCGATGTGTGCCAGCTCTTCCTTTAGCAATCAATATATCCTTTATTTAATCCAATCTATACCAGTAAAACTCTCATTGGATATTATTTCTTGTGTTGCTCTCATTTGGATTTAGTAAACGTTGGAGATTATATATTAAATATTTTTTAAATCACCATCATAGCTGTTTACAAAATCCGAACACATCTGTATAAATGTATAAGCTAGCCATGTCTACATCCTCACGGAGAAGAAAGTGCTGTAGCGACCCAGATATATTCTGCTATATCTGTGGATGCTTCACTTTATCACCTCAAAGACGGAACATAACTCACTTCGTTAAGAGTGTGTACCTTGCTTATTTTAAAGTACCGCTTGGAGACCAAAACAAAAAATGGGCACCTCAAATAGTATGCACGACTTGTCTCGAAACTCTGAGATCTTGGTCTCAAGGAAAAAATGCTAAGCTCAAATTTGGTGTGCCGATGATTTGGAGAGAACCAACAAACCACCTAGATGATTGCTACTTCTGCCTTGTAAATGTTAAAGGATTCAATAAAAAGAACAAGCAATACATGACATACCCTAGCATCTCCTCTGCAATACGGCCAGTTCCTCATTCGGACGAAATAACTGTACCTGTTTTCACCAAGTTGGCAGATATTGATGATGAAGCACATACTTCAGTCGATGATGATGATGAAGAAGATACAGATGCAAATTACACACCATTGGGCTTCATTGTTTGGTCAACCTTTTTTGTATAGTCAACCTGAATTGAATGACCTGATTCGAGATTTGAATTTACCTAAACAATCTGCTGAGTTGTTGGCTTCCAGACTGCAAGAGCGAAACATGCTTGCTCAGGGCACAATTGTCACATTTTATCGTAACAGAGATGCAGAACTGAGGAAGTTCTTTGATTCCGACAATCACTTTGTATACTGCAGTGACATTGAAGGGCTTCTTGTGGCTATGGGATTATCTGCGTATCATTCAAGTGAGTGGATCCTCTTTATTGATAGCTCAAAAAGAAGTTTAAAGTGTGTTTTACTTCACAATGGTAACATATATGGATGTGTCCCTATTGGACACTCAGTCTCCATGAAGGAGAGTATGGAAACATCAAAATAGTACTTGAACGATTGAAATACCTCGATCACCAGTGGTTAATCTGTGTGGATTTAAAAATGGTGAACTTCCTTTTGGGTCAACAAGGAGGTTACACAAAATACCCTTGTTTCCTTTGCTACTGGGACAGTAGAGCTGACAAGGATCACTGGGTTAGAATGGAATGGCCATCAAGGCATACGTTGGTACCTGGAGAGAAGAATGTCATTAATGAACCACTAGTTGATCGAAAAAACATCATCCTTCCACCATTGCACATCAAACTCGGTATTATGAAGCAGTTTGTAAAAGCTCTTGATCACAATGGTGATTGTTTTCAATACATATGTTCAACCTTTCCGAGTCTTAGTGATGCGAAGAAAACCGCAGGGATATTCGACGGACCCCAGATCAGAACATTACTCAGGGACATACATTTCATTGAGAGGATGACTGCTGTCGAATCTCGAGCGTGGACTGCATTTACTAATGTGGTGCAGGGTTTTCTTGGGAACAAGAAAAAAAACAATTACCAGGAGATTGTGGATAAACTTCTACTTAGGCTACGAGAGCTCGGGTGCAGAATGAGCATCAAACTGCACTACTTACACGGTCACCTGGACACGTTTCCAGACAACCTTGGAGATGTTAGCGACAAACAAGGTGAGAGGTTCCAACAAGACATTAAAGTCATGGAAGACAGATATCAAGGTCGTTGGGACTCGCATATGATGGCTGATTACTGCTGGAGTTTGATGAGGGATCATTCAGATGCTCTACATAAGAGGGGTCATCAAAAGGAAGTTTACCCCAAAAATGAACTAATATGTTTGTCTACAAACAAAAATACACTGTTCCTGCATCTACTAGTTTAATATAACATTCTATGTTGGTAATAATTTTAAATTTTGTCAAATATGCGTAAGTAATTTCATGTTTTGTATTTTTTTAGTTTTGTATGTTTAACCAAAATTAGATTGTTGTGTCTTGTATTGAAAAATAAAATAAAACCTTTTAATCAACATATAGTTCAAAAACCTCATGTGATAACCAACAACTAGTGACACATTGAAATCAGCAGCCAATATGCAAACAAAATCCCAAAAACCAAAAATAATATATTATTTTTCTCTCGTAAATAAAGAATTTTTGGTAAGTGTTGAAGTATTTTTTCATCACCCCGTTATTCAAAAACTTGATGTGATAGGTAAAAACTAATGACAGATTTTGAATCAACAGCCAAAATGAAATTAGATTCTTCTTAAAAACCCTCTGCAAGAAAAATTGTGTAATAAAGTGTAATAAATTGAAATTGGATAATTCATCATTAGAAAAAGTCCATATATCCAAAAATATTACTCTAAAAATATAATTTAGTCAAAATTTCTTAACTTATAACTCAAATTTGATTTTTAGCTGTCGAAACAAATAACAAGTCGCAATTCAAGCGAAATATTTCCAAATAATAGTGATTTTATAATCTTTAACTCCACTCACAAAATAATAGATGATGTAAGTATATATAAGTTACTGAATTATCATCTCTATAGCAGCAGTGGTGTCGGCAGGGGTGGCTGGAGGGGTTGTAGACCCTTCTCCCAATTAAGCAGGGGTTTTTTCACAAAATTTAATACATCGAGAGGAAACACCAAATAGATAAATATTTCATGAAGCACAATAAACAGCTTAATTATTGAAAGAACTGGACAGTCCACAAAAGTGTGGATACTATAATTAAAAACTCGTCCACAGTCTTTGCAAGGACTTGAAAACTTTAACAGCTTTGCCTTAATCAAGAACTTATCATTTATCTTCAAAGAGTCTACAATTTTCTTTCCTAGGATTTATGAAGGTTGAGAAGAGATATTAAATGAACTAGTAGGTATTTCCTAAGCCTATTTGAAAAGAGCAATTATGTTACACAATTTTAGGGGCCAAGGTGTTAGTGGAAGATTATATACATCCATTTTTGATAGAGAGAAGGAGAATTTGCCTGTATCAAAAATTGGGTTGCTTTTGAAGTCAGGAAAAGTAATGACGTTTACTTCCGTAGTGATTTTTTCAAGCTCACTTGGGTCTCGAAGATTCTTAAAAAAAGGTTCAAGTTCTATGGATTTTTTTTTCTTTTAAAATTTGACACGTATAAATTATATTAGTTTTGGGTAATTGTACCTAAACGAAAAGTGTTGCAAAAGTTCCCAGTCTACCCTATATAGATACCTACAACAGTTTAAAGGTTTAGACGTGGGATACAGTAATATATTTAATGGATTAGGCCTCGTTGGTTCTCCTTTATAAGGTCATAAATTATATTTATATATGTATATGAACAAGGAATTCATCAAAAATCATGTAAACTATGGATTATTGCAGACAAAAATGTACAAAATTCATGTTTTACCGTCGCTCATTCAAATGATCTTAAATTGATTATTAGAGTTGTATATAATATGACTTACCAGTAGTGTTATGTGGGGCCTTAATTAGGATTGAAAATTGCAGTACAGTCCAGTTCAGTACTCCATATAAGTCCTAGATCTGATACAATTAGGTCCTTGATGATGTCACTCAACTAATTTCTTCTTATTTTCATCAGTTCTAGTACTGACAGTTCGAAGGACCAGCAGGCTTAAGGACAAGTCAGAATACTGGACTAGACCGAAGAAATCAGAACTGGCGCAACACTACTACCAGTGTGTAAAAATCAAAAGAAACGAAGAATGGCATGGTTTCCTGACTATTTGAAGAATATTTTAAAAGAGAGCGTTTATTAGATTGTCCTCGAGCAGCAATGAGATGAAGGAAATAAACACACGTCTCACTCTGTATCAAGCAAGGACATATGCTGTAATTACAACGTTTTCGATCTTCAATTATACTCCAATGAGTCCAATGACTTATTAGTTATAACTCCCCTAACAAGCCATCAGCATTACTCTTAAATCTACGTCATTCATCTCGTAATTAACCTGTTTTCTCCTCAAGAATCAAATAATAATAATAACTGCTTCAGAAAATAAAAAACAATGTTCATATTGCTAACAACAGGAAGCTCAACCGCAAAGAAATACTTGTGATTTACAATCCTAAGTATTATTTGTATAATTATGTTAGAGTGAATCATTGACTTTTATAATATTTACCTAAATAAAATGGATGAGCTCAATTCTGGTCATCCATCCGCCCATTAACACCGTATATTTTAAAAGCATTAATCAAATGCTTATATCTAACAACCATACACGTATTGTTCATTATCTAAATGTAATCAATCCCATACAAGCTAGCCATGTTTCTACGTGTATCATACGTATTTTTTTTCTTGCTGCTACTGTTGCTAAGAGGCAATTGTGAAACAAAATCAACAATTAGCAATTATTGTGAGCACGGGTACTGACCTTTACACTTAAGATGAAATGACAAAACTAAAATTAATTATTATATGTTCACTAGGGCGTACCCGTATCATATATTTTATTTCGAATTATTTTATTATGATTTAAATAACGCCAGAATTTCGTAAAACTTGTCAATTTACAATAAAATAAGTAGAAATATGTTCCTGCTTCAACTATAATAAAGATGCACACTGAGACTAACTCACTAATTGTCTTCCTAATTCCTTTTTAATTCGTATTCAATATACGTTCTCATTTTTTTGCATCCACTGGCCTACACCCCAAAGATAATTTGATTTTTCATACCCCCATGACCTCCCGATTTTTTTTCTAATTTTTTTTACGAAAAACAAATTTTACAAACTTATTTAAATTTGCACTTTACTAACACCTTTTATTTTGAATACCTTAAAAAGTTTTGATGATTCCAAAATAAACTTTGGATTTAAAAAGGGAATGGTTTACTTTCCTATAAATAAACTTACCCGCTTTACGCTTCAACTAGCCTATGCTAATAGAGGACTTTGGTTAAAATCTTACAAGTAAAACAAATTTACAAACTTATTTAAATTTGCACTTTACTAAAGGTTAAAGGAACTCAACTTTTTTTTTGACAAATAAGTTGATTTTTTTCTATAAAAACTGTGTCGCAAAGTTTTTTAAGGTTAGGGTTGATGATTCCAAAATAAACCAAAAAAAAAAATCCAAAAACCGAAAAAGGGGAACTTACATATGTATATTAAATACGATTTAAAAAAGGGAATTTTTTGTGTCTGAAATCATTAATGTTGAAACAATGATGGATTCTAGGCAGCGGAACAAGTCCTACTGCAGATGTAACTGTCACGTGTCCCAGTGCTTGGTGAAGGGCCTCGGTATTTTGATAAAGAACACCGGAGGCCTTCCCCTCGACATGCACTCAAAAGGTGTAGTCGAGGGTGTTGGAATCAGGGCTATAAGGGGGAAAAGTGTCCAAAAAAAACAATATAAAAAGTGTCAAAAAAAAAAGAGTATAAAAAAGTTTTTTGCAACGGAGGATATGGGTTTCTTACATTGCTGG
Source organism: Lepeophtheirus salmonis (assembly GCF_016086655.4). NCBI lineage: Eukaryota > Metazoa > Arthropoda > Copepoda > Siphonostomatoida > Caligidae > Lepeophtheirus > Lepeophtheirus salmonis. The sequence goes on along the minus strand of NC_052131.2, from coordinate 8,889,554 downwards.
GGTCAAAAGTGGGTTCTCTGCCTTCACAAGGCTCTTTCCACCCACTTTTTTATAGTTTTTTGGACTGTCTGGTATGAAACTCCGAGATATCTTGCATGGGCCCTCATTGACTTGAGGGGATTGGACTAGGCTATTTATTTCAACTCCTCAGTTTGACCTTTTTGATAGAGCCCTTCACTTCGTCCAAATTTTTGTACTTGCTTACGGGGTAGAAGGTGCTCCGGGAGACGCCCAACTGCTTGGAGTGCACTAATTGAAATTTGTCGATCACGTTCAAGTGTGTTTTTCTCTACTTGAACGTAAGGTAAAGAGCTTAAGTTTTGTTTATTATGTAAATAATTGTTTATGCTTAAATATATGGAATTATGAATTAATTTCAAAAACTCAACCTTCATTAATTATTGAATTAGTCAGCAATCAGATTTCTATGGTCGTCCTAGTTTTCAATGATGTTGTGTCACTCCGCCTCATACGTCTCAACAGTGAACAGCAAGCTGGACTTTTGGGACTGCTTAGTTATATTGTAGATATATCAAAAACCTTTTTTTTTCTTTGCAAGACCACCCAGTAATCGGCTACTGTTAATCAATATGCATTATTAAACTGTATTAATGGCATTTTGTGCATCACTACTGATGGGGGATATTTTGTTATAAAATTAACGCCTCGAGAAGGACTCTCGTTATACATTTAGGGAAATAGAAGGAAAATATATAAAGTAGTGATAGATTCAAGTTAAATTTCTTGAGTTTGGCCGGGTTCGAGTTATTTAGTTCTATGTGGAGTAGAGTTCGCGTTGTGACAACAATTTTCGAGCTTTTGAGAATATCCGGATAAAATGTAATGTGGTTTGATATTTTTTAATTCATCAACTCTTTTCTTAATAAAAAATTTTATTTTCCCTAAGAATGGTATTATTTATCTGAATTGTCTTTTCTTGAAAATTTCTAGTTATGATTAATCAAGTTCAGGTAAAATCGAATTTTCAAGAAAAATTAGGGGCCAGTTTGAGTAATTTTCAGAAAAATTGTCAGCTTTGATAAAGTGGACTGTATTTTCAAGTTCGATTAATACTGGACTCAAATCTAATTTTATTTCATATTCGTGAATGTTTTGACGATTTTTCAAATTTCTGAATAAAAAGAAAGTCAACATTTAGACCATGAATCTGTAATTAGTTTTTACGTATCAATTCTGCTTCTTGAAAATTTCAAATATTTCAATTTATGAAAAACAGAATATGTTTTTGTCCCCCACATTGTTTTTGTACAACCAAACCTATACTGGGAGTATCTAGAAAGCTGAAGTTTTGAATTGAGGACAATGAAAAACCAAAAATGGTTCTATTCATACTGAAAATGATTTACTTTTCATAAATAATTGCTACAAAATAGTTATAAAATTTCTAACTACAGACACATCCACCCAATAGCTAATTTGACAAAATATTAAGGTAGTTACCATTCATCAAACCTTTTACGATATTGTCCTTGTTAATGGTTTTTCACTCACACGGCAAAAGTGATACATAATTTTCTCAATAATAACAGCCTATAACTGAACCTACTCTACTTTACCTTTTGGCCACACATTGAGTCCAAAGCCTATAAAATGCATATAATATGTAAACTTCATAAAGAAATACTACCATTCCTTCAAGGAAGCTTAACGACAGTTACATAGGGTGAGGGAGGCAATATTGAATATATTAGACATTTCAATGTATGAACATCAAATTTAAAAAAAAAGTATCATTAAATTGGATATTTTGTGTCAAAAACTCTTCTGGTTGAGGTCATTGCATTCATTTGTAAAGATTAAAAATATGTACCTGTTGTACATATATTTTGTGATATTCCTTATGGATCATTCTAACTAAAGATACTCCAAGGAAAGAGGTGACATGAATAATAACGAAACAAAAAACATGTATCGAAATTAAGTTCATTCATTCCCACACCTTTGATCAAAAAATAACTTGGGGTGGAAAATATCTAGAACACGAGAAGAATAAAATTGTCATGTATTTTGTAGGATATTTTTCAAATATCCCATACCTAACGCTTATGCAATAGCAAATATAATAGGGCACAGGAAAAATATTTCAGGATTAAAGGTGCTAATTTTTGTTCCATCGCTATGTTTGTTGCAATGTTCCTAAGAATGCCTTGATGGGCATATTTGAACAAATATTATTGATTTGGAAGGGTTAGTTATTCCTTTGGAGGTAAGAGAAACGTCTTTTCAGGTAAATTACGATGTTTTTGAATCCCCATAAAATATTTTTTAGGTGTTTCTATTTTTAAAACGATCACTATGTCAATTATTTAAGTCTCATAAATATCTCTTATTGTAAAATATTTTTTTACGAAAGAGAAATAATAATTCCCATCATACAATTTTTTAACAACCAAATGGTGGCATGTACATAGTATAAGCTCAATCTAACCTAACCATAAATCTTGAGAAAGTAATATTTATTTACAAGCCCTTCATTATCTTAGGTTATATATAAATATATATATTTTTTTTTTTTTTTGTATTTTCTTTTTGTTTTTACTCCCTCCCCCCCCTGCCCCCTCCAATCCTTTATTTATCTTTTCTTTAAAAGTGTAGATTAAACTCTTCCGTTTCCAGCTTAATATTTTTCTCATCCTGCATAAGGACTTTTTCTACTGGGAACAGTCACACCACTTATTTTGGCAAAGTTTGGGGCCTTTCAGATACTTTTTGATAATATACAAGTCATTTTAGTTAGGTTAAAATTGACCATTTTTAGGCCTCTGGTACCCTCGTAGTGCTAGTAGTTTCGGAACCATAGTACCTGGGGGCATTGTCCCTCTCCCTTTTTTTTAGATTGTTTATATTTATCATAATAAAAAAATTATATGTCAAATTTTGGAAAAAAAAATCAATTTACCATTTAAACTTGCTTCTTTTCCACAACATTTACCTATAATATTTATTTCATAGTTAAAATTTGAGAACCGACTTTGCTCACGGACAACGCGCTCGAGAGTAATTATTCTCATGAACTCAACGTGTGCATGTTCACAGCCCGGTCATTCATAGAGAAATAAATCTTTTTTATGTATTGAACTTCACACAAGATTCCTAGGTTAGATGGAGAAAATGTAATACTATAATGTTAACTTATACTTAATCAGTGTAACATCATCTAACCAATTAAAGGAACATTTAAAAACAAAACTTTTGCCCCTTCTAAAAAAATTATTTGTCAAAATTGAAATTTATAAAAAAATCAAAAACCTGTTTCAAATTGTCACAGTTACCATGTTAATTTTCGGATTGCTTATATCTGACATTCCAATTTTACACTTGATTTTTATCACTTCTCATTCTCAGAGCATTACATTTGGGACACTACAAGAGGACTAAAAATGGGTTCTAGGTAATTTCCTTCCCTCCCTTTTCACTCCTAGTAATTTCATTCCCGGTAAATAAATTCCCAATTTGAAAGGTAATCCTTTGTGACGTCATACGGCTATGTTTTTGTGTAGGGCTATACAGGGAGGGTGGGCAGTCGGCAGTCGGGACTGGAGATGAGTCATGACAAGTGAATCACCCATCCATCCCTCAGTAGTGATGGATGGATGGGTGACGGATATGAGTGATTTATTGTGTTTATGGATTAGAAATGACGACATCATAAATCTTTAATAGTGAGTAGGAACGGAATCCCAATCCGTGGATATTATTCATACCTAATGAAGTAGAAGTAATTTCAGGGTAATATTTAGCCTTTTGAGGAAAGCAAACTGTCCAAGCAAACTGTATATCACCCTCTATAAGATACGGGCCCACGTCGTTGTGTTGGTTCAGCAAAAATCAAAATAAATGGAGAACAGATGAGCCTCTAGCATGTCCTCTTTCAGTGGAAGTATGAGAGGCCTATCCGCATCAATTGAAAGCTTTGAATACAAGATCAGTGTCATTACTCCTTCTCTTCTTCATCGTGTCCACCACTACTCCCTCCTTCTCCTTATCATCAGTCAACAATCATCAACTTTACCATTTTATCTTCCCTTCCTCTTTTCACAATTTAAATTTACCTAAGCAAGTTACTCGGGCCCTCACTCCCTTCTCCAGGGTCACTTACTCTCTCCCTCTTATAGTTCAACTCTGGATTGAATCCTACAATCAGGGACTCCCTGTACAGCCCCACACAAAAACTTCTAACTAGTTAAAAAACATAAGCCGTAGGACGTCACTAAATATCCCTTTAATGTCAGGATGAAATGTCCAGGGATGAATTTTACATTGAATGAATATACTGGGAATGAAATCACCGGCCATGCCAAATTTTGAAAAATCATTTTTATAAACTAAAATGACCTGAGAGACCTTAAACTCTACCAAAGTCATTTTTATTGTTCTTAAAAGAAAAAAAACCTTCGTGAAATGGGAGAAAAATATCAACCCGAAAATGGAACAGTCTATTTGGTTTCCTTATAAAAAATATTACCATTATATTAACTTTCCGTAATTTTTAAGTTAACTATGTACAAGTAGCTATAGTAGCCTTTTAATTTAAAATGTGTTCATATCAAGATAGGCAACTTGATATTTTTTCTAATTTTAACTAACTTTTATTTTATAGTTGTTGTCTTAATTGAAATATGAGAAAATTCTAGTAATATTATTATTATCATTATTAAAACTATGGCTTTTTTTTTTTACTTATTTGTAGTATTTTATTGCTTTACATTGTTAAAAATAGAAGCTTATTGTGTGAAGGAATATCTTTTTTTAAATTCAGATATTCATATTCATTAAATATATGCTCCCGATACAAGCGTGTAACATAAGAGTTTGTACCTAACCACATAAATAGGCTTTCTAATTCATTACATATGGTAACAATCTTTGATCTTCGTTATTGGTTTACGGAATAAAATATGGAAATTAGATAAATGTTAGTCTCTTTTTCACATAATATCCAAATATTACTCCCGAAATACGCAGTACCTTCCATTACAAAATTGTACGAAACAAAAACATTGTCAAAATTTCGTGTATCCAGAAATGTTTCACATAGACTAGGAAGGATTTTATTTATAGGAAGCATAATATCAAACTATTATTGATGAAAAAGTATATTATGAACCATTTTTATATTTGCATTAATTCAGTACGAGGGGGTTCTGAAAAGTTTCCGACTTCAACGTGAAGATGTCAGCGATTGTAACTAGAAGCTTGTCACATTAAACTAGCATCTGTTGAAAGTTACTCACTAAAGTTTCAGTCATTGTGGAACCGCAGTTCTAATTAGGATTGAATTATTAATTGATTAGAAAATGATTTAGTAACAAATTAGATTAAAAAGAATAAAATAAAGTATTAAAAGGTTCTTCCATTGTGTTTGGAGTTCACAATTTCACAATGTTTCTCCGTATTATTTTATAAATATATCCTTTTATGAACTATAGTCGTACACCTGTTAAGTAATAGTCGTTTGGGGGAGTTACTGTGACGTGTTTTTGTTTTTTTTGTAAAAATGGACAGAATCGAGTATCGTTTTGATGGTGCAGTTTTTGTGCTGATTAATTACTGTAGAAGAAACTTGAATACATTATTTTACGCCTAAAACAAAAAAATATGTTTTAACAGTGGACTGCAAATATTTTTGTCAAATAAAGAGCCAATCACATTCGTGAACAATTATTTTGCAGAAAATAAAGGTAAGTACTATTTGACGTGTTACAGAGATGGAAACATCATCACTTGGAGAAGTGTATAAAGTTAGAAGGATACTATCTTGAAAAATAAAATAATATACCCATCCTGGGGCGTTACTAGCTTTCATAATTTGGGGGAGGAGGGTTAGCCGACAAAAAGTCAAGGCTGTATGTAGCATAATTGTTATTATAACATATTTGGGCAATTCCATGCAAATGTCAACCTCAGCATGGAAAAATAAGGTTGCCATATTAATAACAAAACCTTCCTAAAATGTATCATCAAGTTTTATATTTTGAAGACGACACAAAATACATCTGATCACAATATTTATACAAATTCATGTTTTTCTCACTACAATGATGAGAGGTAATATTGTCAACACTTATTTTTCAGTGAATAAAATTGTATGACTTTTTTAATGGCCAGTATGGCAAAAAAATAATCACCTACGGATGTCTTCTAACCTAACTTTTCATCAAGAAGGGCTGTTGTGTCAATATGTAAATTAGTTATTTACTGTGCGGCTTTCCATTGGCTGGTGGAACGTGCTATTATGATGCCTGTTTATGGGAGAACTCATATAACGTCCATAACGTTTTTTAGGAAAAGTTGTCATAAAACATGCAATTTCAAGGCACTGTCAACCAAACCTTCCAAGCAAAGCTAACTTAAATATAGATGACATATTAGCAACAATTGTTATCCTGGTCTCTTTTGAATTATTATTTCCGAGCGTTACGGACGTCACTTGTCGACACAGCTTTAATTATATAAGATGAAGCAAGCTAAAATTACTGTATTTAAAAATAAATATACTAATTGGTAGAAATATTAATTTATGGAATTCATCTTATGAATGGAGTAAAGAGCTTATAATGACTATTTCTTCTTCTTTTCGAGGGGAACAGACGGTGTGGGGGGCACTGTGAAGCGGGCTGTTAGCACGGTTGTGTTTAGCTGACTGGAAATTGTCCACACTGCTGCCAATTTTGCCAGAGTCGCTGCTAAGACATTCCCAAATATCACCATCGAAGAAGTGACTCCTGAGGAGATTAAGAGCTTCACAGAACTACAGGAGCTGGAGGGAAGTGGTAAAATGTGCCCACCCTTCATAGTAAACAGGGAGTGCCTCATGTCAAGGTTGTGTCATGGGTATGGATCAAACAGAGGATGTACTCTACTGCTAGGAATCATACCTACATATTTTCACCCTTCAACCACCAGAACCACAAAAAGACGACACAGGAACCGAAATTCAGTTTCTACGACAAAATGAGGTGGTGTTGGTTCCATTAATTTTGATTTTCACATTTAAAATATGATTTTATGTTTTCAATATGTCTTTAATTGATTTTTAGCATGTAAAAAAGAAATAAAAATCAATAAATAACACCAAATAATAAATCACTGAGTGAGAGTTTGAAAATATGTGAGGAATTAATAGATAGGCATACATTAGATATGTGCACAGTCACTATCCAGCAGCTCTCTCTATAACTTTCTTCACCAACTGAACAGTCCACAGTTTGCAGTTTCCAGTAGAGGGCTGCGTTGTCTCTGTTTGGCTAACAAGTGATATTCCTAAACTAAGCATTATAATAAAACAAGAGTCGGCTCTCCAAACTGGTTTGACCCTTTAAATGGCCCAATGAAGTTAAGCATATGTGGGTAAAGCCCTGTTTATGATAGTATTTTTTGTCTATATCAGACGTGTAACATCCGTATCGACAATTTTTTCCGATTCTTTCTTTAATAGAAAACAAAGTTTTCTCTATATATGATTTTTGGGTACCTCAAGCCCTTCCCTACAAAACGATATTTAAAATTGTTAGTATTTGAAAGATAAATTGACAGATTTTTCATAATGTGTTCAGTGAGTCCAAAAACTTGGTCCATTTCCGCAACATTTAGGTATTTTGTCACTTCTCTCAAAATCCAAAGGTTCAAAATATCTCATCTCAGGCTTATGTTTATACAAATATGTGTAACTAAAATATGGATTTTCAATTTTCTGATTCAAATCAACAGATTATAATATTACGCTTGTTTTTGCAAATTTATCTCTGAATATAACACTAGAATTACCCATATATTATTTTCTTTTTACCTCTGAATTTACTAGTACAAGCAAGCATTTTGACACGACATCATCATTGTTGATATCAACCATTTTGGGGATATAGACAACCAATTTTATAGGAATATAAATACAGATTTTCAGGTGAACAGATGACTATATCGGATTTTTCTTTTATCGGAAGTTTATTATAAAAACAGCAACTTTTTATATTAAATTAAATACGTAATTTTGAAGCTCCATATTTTGTGACAGCCTGCATTTGATTAGATCCTGTTTTTCACAGATCATCCAGGTTTGTCTACTTTTTCTTTATGCACCATTATTGATTAAAAACAATGTGAAATTAATTTTATATAAATGGGATTTTTTGTTCTCATGAATTCCTATGAAGTTGATACTGTCTCTGCCAAATAAATGGACATACACTTTTACGGCCTATCTCTTTAATACCTAGTTTTATTATATATGTGTATTAATAATATGTTATTTTCATGTACAATAAATAAATACGTAGGTTGCTATATATATATCAGCCCTAATAATGAAAAAACAAATACTAGCAAAATTGGCGTTATTGCTTTTCCAAATATTATCCATAAACGATCATTGGATTTGAATGCATCAGTGTTTTTTTCTGTTGATGAAAACTGCTAAGAACGCTATTTATTTTTAATGTATGGATATTTAAAAAAATCATTAGGGGCTAAATCAAGGCTGTACGGCAGATGACCCATCCTTTCAATGTTTTGAAAAGACAAAAACTCTCTATTTGAGCCGAAGTTTGAGAACTTGCATTGTCATGATAAAGAATGATACGGCTCTTCTTTTGTGTTTCACGTATTTTTTGAAGACTTCCAGCAGACAAATGGTCGTGTACCATGCAGAATTACCTAACTGTTCTACATTCATTCAATATCACTGAAGCAATGTTACCTTTCAAACCAAAAAAATAAAAATAACAGGCAACTATTTACTTTCATGTGCTTCTCCCACGAACAACATATCTTGTATTTGGTTCATCTTGGAAGAGCTATACGGTCGATTTCTGTTTTGTTTTAGGCTAATATGCATAGATCCATGTTTCGTCACCTGTTTCAATATTATAAACAGCTTTCGATGCATCTTTACAAACAGTTCAGCAATTTCTGGCTCAATCGGCATGACCCATTTGTTGATCATTTATCAGATTATGTGGACTCCAACGTAAACAAATCTTCTGTACAGTCTAGTTTTCAACGCATCAATGTATTCTGGTAGAAGAACCTATTTTGGACGACCTTCACAAAATTTGTCATGGAAAAAACTCTGGCGTCGCTTGATTTTGTTATAGCAGTTTTTATTGTACTGTAGAATTGTGCATGATCGCCATATAAGGAATTAAGTCCATTGATACACCGTTGCCTTGATAAACTACGTCAAAAGTTATGAAAAATGATTGTACGAAAGAGTTTACCAGTCAATTTTTTCACTGCAAATGATAAATCAAATCCCTAATTAGTACTCAAATCACATTGAAATAACAAGACGTTATTATACAGTTGATTCTTGTAAATACCAAGCTTTCATTTGGATACAACAGACATTGCTTACGACAAAGGTTTCTTTAACGCAAAAAGTATATGTAGCAAGCTACGTATTACACTTGCAAGAATGATAAATTTTTCTGCAATTATCCTACTTTTTTTGTCCATCATCGTCCAAAGCATAGTTAGTTTGAATAATTTACCCACCATATAGGGATTTTCACTCACTTTAACTTTGATTTCATTCAAATATCACTGTTTTTCTTTGGCATTAAGTTATATTCAGTAATTTGTATTGTTTTTGAAACCATTAAATGAATTTTCTTTCATACGTTTTGGAGAAAAAAAGTGTGATTTTTCTATTGCCTTCAACTATGATGTAAATTTGGACGTCACTTTATATAACATCATCTTAATAATGTTGGAATATTACATATCGGTCAATAAGTCCTGGGCTTAGATAGGAAAACAAAACTTTTTTGCCAAAATTCATTTTTATTAGTCAATATAATCTCCTTTTAGAACGATACAATCATTCCAATGTTTCTCTAGCTTTTCAATACCACAGCTGTAGAACGATTTATCGAGACCTTCAAAATATGCTTCAGTATCGACTACCACTTCCTGATCTGAGCCAAATCTCTTTCCACAGAGCATCTTTTTGAGTTATGAGAAGAGACTGTAGTCGCTGGGGGTCAGATCTGGAGAATACGGTGGGCGCAGTAGCAATTCGAAACCCAATTCGACTAGTTTTGCGGTTGTTTTTATTGACTTGTGGCACGGTGTATTGTCTTGGTGAAAGAGCACCTTTTTCTTCTTCAAATGAGGTATTTTCTGGGTAATTTTGGCATTCAAACATATTTTGTTAGTTGCACCATTCAGTAGTTAGACCCGGTACCTATTGATCGATGTGTTACATAAATTGATACAAATTATTGCAATAGGAGTCAATTTTCTATTCATTTAGTTGGTTTTATATTTGGATAGTAATTAAATGATGAAATATAATCTTTATTAAATATGAGTTTTTGAAAAATGAGCTTATTGTGCCTATATGTAACATTTTTGTTCTTTTTACTTTTTACTCATAAATAATATCTCGAAATGGTAGGTATATGTTTATATATTGTATATGTATGTATAGATATTATAGACATTATGTTTTTACTAGTCTCTAATTTATTAGTTCGATGGTGCTTGCTAAAATATCCATGGTACTCTAATATTTATTTTGAAAAACCCTAGCTGCATAAATATACTTAAATATAAAAGCATATCACAGGTGCTGTTTCATCTACGCATTTTGCATTCGAATTTTTCTCATATTATACCTAAATATATGCTTGTATATTGAAGATGTACAAAAAAGGAAAGGCAAAGAGTCATCATCTATAACCAAGTATAAAGAAGTAAGCATTGAATCTCACATCTATTTCACGCCTCTGATAATGAATAATTTTAATATCCAACCAAAACCCAACTTTTTTTTTTGCCACAAAAACGGCATATACTGAACTTTGTAAAGTTAAATCCCCTTATTCAAAATATAACCTTATTATTTCTCTATCAGCTTTATTATCTTCAGGAAAAGGCCATATTTATTTTTATGTTTTTTATTTGCCTAATTGTAAGATGCAAAGATTTTTTAACCGCTTATTCCTAAAGATAGGGATAAATTATGCAAATATATTTCAAAGTTTTATGTTAAAATATGCTAAAATAGTGTCTGAATCATATGTATAAGTCAAGTTATAGTTGTTAAAAGTTGAAAATGAACGTTGTTTAATCCTAAGTTCATAGTTTTAAGAAAAATATATTCAGAAAAGTTAAAAAATATATCATTTGATGGCTAAAGTATGTTATCAATTTTAGATAAGCCCACCAGAATATTTCAAAGATATAACACATTTTTGAATTGTGCTTAAAATACAATTCTGTAGTTATGCTATGGCTAGGAAGAAAAGAAGAGTGGAGAAAAGAGAGAGGCCGCAGTGAAACTCAAAAAGTGTCAAATGAAGTCCCTCACTACAAGTTCCTCGGTGTTAATTATGCAGCACATAGGATATACGTTGAGATATCATTTGACACTCTCTCATATAACTACAACATTAAACAACTCCGCAAATTTCGTGTATCACGTAATTTTTTGGAATTATATCGACTATTTGCAAAATTATTTCCTCAAAGATTGATCTCAAAGGTTTTCAGTCAGGAGTGTTAAACAAGGGAATTTTTGGAGGCAATATCTATTTATAATTGTTATTAACAGTATTTTTGACTTATTTGTATACTTATGAGATTACACTTCTGATAGTGAGTAAATAATTGCAGAGCTGTAGCACACCAGAGGCGGAAAAAGGGGGTTATACTGCAAGTCTTTGCTGACAAAAATATAATTGGACATCGTTATCAGAAATAAAAGATCCATGAAAAAATTAATATAATTTTCTAGTTCAAGTTGAGGGCGGAGTCTTTGATTGTGCGATCAAGTTGGGGCGCACGTTTTGAAAATATTAGAGTCCAAGTTGAGTCGCAAGTTTCGAGTCTGGGATCCCAATTCTCTTTGGGACCCTAAGGTAGGACTCCCAGTTGATTCTGTTCCGTGTTCCTTTTATCAACCCAATTCCAGAGCCTTCGAATTGATTTTTTCAAAATTTACTGAGATTTAAGAAATATATTTATAGGGATACTTTTTAGAATCGTCCAATATTTTAAAGACATGTATTGTATAAAATAACTGTCTAAGAGGTTTTGTTGTTAAATATATTTGTTTTTCGATAATACATGTAAAAAAACATTAAATCGTCATAGCTGCCCAGGAACAAAATATTTTTTTCCAAAAAATGGAAAATCACTAAGGGAACAGACTATAACTATATCAAAAGCTGGGCACACTTCCAAGTCAATCCAGAAGATTGTCAAGTTAAATTTGGAAAATTCTTCACAGGTTTTATACAGCATTTGGAGAATAGAATGGAGTCTAATAGGAGATCAGGGGGTGGAACAACCAAAACTGTGAGAAATTCAAGTTGGTCTTGGCTGTCCGTGAAAAAATTTGGCCAAATCCACAAAATTCAGTATGGGCATCTTATGTCAAAGGGTGCTATTACAAAGAGAAAGTTTAGAAGCCAAGTTTTGCTCAACTGGCATGCAGTACATAAGACTGTCATCATGATTTATTATGACTAAAAGTTATTTACTGTAAGTTGGAGTTCAACAACCAAAATCATAGAGTCTTGACAATGACTTATGAAAGCATTGATTCCCACCAAAAATTTGCCTACAAAGTGCAAAACCAGGGTCAAACATGGTTTGGGTCACTGTGTTTTCAAATGGGGCAAAATCACCTATATTCTGGATTCTTGATAGAGTAAAAATTAGTCAAAAATATTACTTAGACTTTTTGAATACAAGTCTGAAGGCCTGGATTGAAACAGCATTTCTACGTCAAGACAGTTTGTTTCACTCAGGATTGAGCTCCGGCTCATGGTTGCCACTCAGTTCAAAACTGGTGTAAAAAAATATGGATGTTTAGGACATGTCTACGTAGCTTCCCTCTTCGCCTGATTTAAATCCCTGGACTTTTCCATTTAGGGAATGTTGGAGAGGAAGGGCAATGCTTATCCTTCAAGAAATAAGGATGCTCTCATGGCAATCCTGGAGAAGAAATTGAACCAAATTTCGGATGATTTAGTACGTGCTAGCGGTAATGCGGTTTGAAAGATATTGGTTGCTGTAAAAAAAAAAGCCAAAGGTGGCGAAATTGAATAAATTAATATTGTAAATATTTGTAATAGTTGAATTAAATGTTTCAAAAGAAAGATGATGTAATTTAGCAAAGTTTCGTCTACAGAAAATAATGTCTGCAAAATATCAGCAGCTCCTTTGTAAAATGTTAATTTTATGCTCATTTACCTTTTTAGTACTCTGAGTGTTGATTTGTTGAACTCAAATTATTTAAATTTTATCCTTGAAAAGTCTTAGTAGTAATTATATAATTGATAATCGTTGGAGAGATTGATACAATTGATCAGTTACTATTTATATTTGGGCATTTTTCATTAACTTTTGAAAAAATCAGGTGACGATAACTCAAACACATGAAAATTTACATTATGCATTTTTGTCGATATTAGTTTTTTCTTCTACTTTTTTGATTGTGTTTTTAAATTGATTGTCCGATGTGGATGTCACTTTTTTAAAGCTTTTAATTACTAATGTAGTTTTGAAGATTGGTCTTTTTCTCACGGCTAATTTTTGAAAATCTGGGTCTACTTTCAGTTTTAATTTATTTTCATTCTAAAAACAAAGACTAAAGAATCTAGTTAAAACTTTCAGTCTTAGATACTTTCAAAAAAAAAAGAGTTAGCCTATGAAATCAGCTGAAAGAAACATACATACGATCTTTGGGTTACGTCATGGTTAGGCCAATATTTTGATACCATAATGGTAGTGCATCTGTTACAATTTATTATTCTAAAATTTAAAGGCGTCAGTATTATAAATATCTTCTTAAAAACTAACACCAAATATGGAATCAAAATTTAAAATGAAGACTAGATTTGTTCATCCAAATTGGTATTCATTTTTCCTCTTTTAGTGGAATAGATAACCGTTACAGAAAAAAAAAGGAAAAATATTATCTTTCAACTTAATTAATATCTGGTAATTTTAAATTATAAACAATTTGGTATTTGGATTTTTCAAAGAATATAGTTAAAATGAAAATCCCATGCACCAATTAAATTTACCAATTTATAGATAAAATAAAAGGGTGTTGTATAATTGGAGACATGGAAGTTTTTTTTTGTTTTTTTTAAATATACTTATATTTATATTTTTTAAATACGTCATGTTAGTATTGGACAAAAATGTCAAAAAATGTAGATATATTTTTTAGAAAATGGGAGAGGGAAAGACATTTAATATTCCACGAACTTTAAAAAGAAATATTTGTTTACAAATTAGTGTATTATAATCAGTAGTTAGAAAGGAATGTATTTTGATATTTATGAGAGCCTTAAATATTATGAGACAGGAGAGGATATGCATGTAAGTTAAAAATTATTTAATCACTCTGAAAAAGAAAGCCTCTATACTGTCTGTTTATATAAATAGATTGATGCATATTGTTTTTGTTCCGATTTTTTTGTATTTGGTTTTAATTTTTTATAATCATAAAATATAAAAATTTCTTCTCACGTTATAATTTTTTCCAAATTCTTTTAATAGTAAATTTAATACATAGTACAAATCATTAACAGAAATCAAAAATATCACCAGGTTATTGTATTTCCAAATTTATAAAAAATGCATTTTTTATTTGGATAAAATTAATATTTTCTTCATGAAGACTAATATATATAAAATGGAAGTTCTAACTTTATGTTTTTTATACAATATCTCTGACATTTGGCTAATTATCCCTTCTATGCCTTTTTTCAAATTTATAGAAGAAAAGTACAGATTTACAGATAATTGTTTATGCTTTAATATATGGAAATATGAATTAATTTCAATCACTTAACCTTCATTAATTATTGAATTATTCAGTGCTCAGATATTAATGGACCCCCCAGTACATATTTTCAAAGTTATACAATTCAGAATCAATACTTTTCTGATAGAAAATTTCATAATTTTTTAATCCAAAGTTTAATAGTATTTTAGGGAAGAAACCTTCTCATGAGCATTGGAACCGTTCGTGGGTATAGGTTACCTTTTTCCCCTTAAAGATCCCTCCCAACTAATGTTGTTAAAGTACTGCATTTTCATACAGTAATTCTGTACTTAATTTGAGATCAGTGTTTTGATACTTTTAAACCTAAAGTATAAAATAAGAATGTCGCTAAGAACAGTTAGTTACAGGGGTTTCACTAAATGTTTTATGAAAATAAGTGGTGAGTTACCTCAGAAAATTGATAAGTAACTATATTTTATAAAAGACACTTTTTGCCTAGCTCTGAAATTTGACTGACTATGTCATATATTTTTACAAAAAGTTGATTTACAATACCAATTTCTCATAGTACCATTTTAAATGTGTCATTTCTTGCTTCCCACTATAGGGCCTTTCTACCAAAAAACACAACATCCGAGAGCAGCCCCCAGTTAGCGAGGACTTCAGAAATTTGGGATTATTTTAAAAAAATGACCACAGGGACAAGAAAAGACAAATCAAATTTTGAGTACTTATTTTGAAAACTTAATAAAAGCTAAGGAATTAACAAATGATCATATAAAAATACTGTATAAAAGCCAAATAAGTATATATATATAGCAAGCCAATCACTACCTGAAATATTAAATTAATTTGTAAATTAAAAAATACGAACAAATTACTTTTCCAATGAAAAGGGCTAAAAATTGTCTAAAATACTTTGTAAGTGAATTGAAAGATCCAACTCTAAGACTGGATTGCAACTGTAACAAAAAGTGATTATTTCCTCTTTAGAGCAACAAAAAAAAAGAGTATAATTTGAGGTTGGTTAAAAACTATACTCATTTTGTTAAAATGTTTATTTTTTTCTCAATTAGTTTATCTATAAACTAATTGAATAAAGATTTGTTTATCTGTTTTTCACATGTTATTATTGGTAAATTACTAACATTTTTTTTCTTTTACTTTTACGTTAATTATCATTTTTTTTCCTTGATGCCGAAAGCACTTAAAATAAATGGACTCTTGATGGATGAAAGCCATATGCCAGGTGGAAACTAAAAAAATTCAAGTTTCCTCATAAAGATCAAAATTCTGATATTGTAATCATGATTATTGTATTTTTATCTATGAAATCTCTGCTGTCGTCCAATAATTATCTTTTTTTTAAATTGAGCTAAGAAAAGCATCAGTGTGAGTCACAAAACTCAAAGGTACAACTTTAATTCGTGCTGGTCATACTCTAACTGAGATTTTTAAGCTAATTGGAATGGCCAAGAAGTTAGATGAGAATGGAGACAGGGGAAGGAAATCATCTTACCAGTCTTGGTAAACACATCAATTACTGGGGGAAGCCCAGATCCTAATTCCAGATTATTATTCGTCATCACCACATGTTTAAATGTGAAAATAGAGAGAACATCATGGAAGTGTGAGATAAATAAAATGGTGGGTTTTTTTTCATTTCCACCCAGTATTTATAGAAATAACATAATGACGATAAATGAATGTACATTAGCGTATTACCATGAAACGTTGAAATATCATAAAAATTGGGGTGCTCCGAATTATATCGTTTGTTCAAACCTGTAATTGCTTTCTACTTTCTCCATTTCATTCAATATGCTACATGTGATTGAAATTCGATCATTATTACTACTAATAAAACTGATACATCCACTCTTACCAACTGTTCTACATTTTTCTTTCCTTTAACTCAACTCTATATCAACCATTTTTCTAACTCTAAGTTCAAGTATCAAATAAAAATTTATATTTTTCAAAGCTGTGATCAACATTGTTTCATTCTTGAGAAGAAAAACTTGGTAAAGTTGTGATAAAGTTCGAAATCCCAGTGAGGTTAAGAACAAAGCCCTAGATAAAGTCATAAAAAATATGGTAACATTGAAAGACGACATATCTGTTGATAGAGATCACTACTATACATATAAACTATAGTTATCTTTTCTCACTAATACTTTGGCAATTTATAAATAGGGTGAAAAAATTAAGAAACTAATATTTTTGCAGGTTACTAACCTATGTTTGCTAAAATTTAGGCTTCCCGGAATTTTGATAATTTTTACATCTCTATATGTAACAAGGTGCTGAATAGTAAAGTTGTGTTGCTCACAAATTTTATAATTTGACAGAAGTAAGCATCCCATTGTAATGACGTCACATATGTTTGGAAAACACTAGCCCGTACTTGTATTTTGCTCTAACATTACAAGAAATCGAACTCAAAATTTAAGATTTTCTACCCGTAAACTGAGCTTGGCACTATATAAAGGGGGAATTACATTTTATTTTCATACTGTACCCTTGTAGGGATCAAAAATAAAAAAATAGGTGAACATCCATCCACGTTTATGAATATAATACGGTAGACAACTATTACTATTAGTTGCCTTGTAGTTGTAGATTTGAACAACTACATCTAATCATTTGTGAATATTTTTCAATTTTCTTTGGATAGGGGATATACAACAATATCTTAATATTAGGTACAGTTTTATAATTTTAAAAAAATAATCATTATATCTAAGAAATTAAAAATAAGTGGATATTATTTTTTCTTAACATCAAACGCTCATGTGATAAAAAATAAACTTACAACTAGATCTAAATTTCTTATTTATGTTGATAAAGAGTTTATTTTGCTAACAGAAAGGAAGCTAATTAATTGAATAAGCCTCTGTGGACTTGTGATTTTTACTTATTTGTCCAGAAAGAGATATTTATTATAGTATTAGTTTGAATAATGTTCGGGAAATCAAATTTTCTAAAGATTTCCCACTTTCATAGTGCATGCAGTAGTTTGTAATACAGACCAATAATAGTTCTACAACTAATAATTAATTGGAAGAATTTTGAATTTTTACTCGCCTAACAACAATCACAATAACAAAATAGCATTTGCATGTCCAAAATAAAACCGGATTAATCAATAAGATAAAAAAAAATAATGGAGAACTTATAAATGGGGAATGTAAATTTTGAATAATATCATTGATCAATTTCAATCAATACTAAAACAATAGTATTATTATGTTGTTACATTTTAACTATTGTTTTTAGATCCTAGATCTTTGCAAGAGTAATAGATGTATATGGTGGTATGCAATTTAGCTGTTTAGAGAAGGATTCCCGACTCAATAAGTTTGAGAATTTCAATGACATTCAGGTATTTAATAAGTGTAAGTCTACAGAAATTTAGAGGCTTATTATATATTTTGTAAAACACAAAATCACTTAACAGCTCCGAAAAACTATTTATGTGTAATACCAGAATAGAATATGCCTTGCAGACCAAAATATCGAGAAAAGAGAAGAACAATATCTTTATCAGTCTATAATCATGTTATAATTTTTTCCCAATGCCTCAGTGGTAATAAAGCAATCAGGTATGAGCTTGAAGTGTCCAGCTTATACAATTATCCGTATATCACAAAGTCCAACTTAAAAATGGAATTGATATAAATGTGATAGGAATGAGTGATTTTCGACTTTATATACATGCAGGAAACTGAAGGACTATTATTAATAGTTTTCTTAGAGTAGAAGACGAAGAAGAGTTGACTTTCAATCATTTCAATGAAGGAGCTGTGGATGGAGGATGAGAACTCTCCTTGCTCCTCACTGGGTATCTCAGTCGATTATTCTGTCATTTCATGGAATTACTTAGTTCTTATATGTAAAAGTTTACGATGATTCCGAGGAAGATCCGAAGGAATTTATGTATAGAGACACTCATTAACGAGATCAGAAGTCACAAGTCAACTTGATATGAAGAGGTATCTGCACAATAAACAATGTTTAAATTCAAGAAGATGATATCCACCAAGTGAAGCACATGTTCATTGACCAGATCATTACATTGAAGAGAGTTATATCATCCACTACCTTGATAAATTCTCAATTCACGTTATTATGTTAATATTATTGTTTTACTTTTGAGTGAATACAACATATGGGACGTCACTCATCTAAGCCTATAAAGGACAAGAAGTATACAATCATGACTTGTTCGGGAGTTAGAAATATAAGTCCTTTTAGAGTAGAATTGAGAATCAAAATCGGAGTAATTCCTGCGTATGTCCTTGCTAGAGTTTGATTTGTGTGTATTTATATCAAATAGTCATGGTTACTATGTGATTTTTTTTTTTTTGGGGGGTTTGTTTTGACATTCCGGCAGTGCTTAGAATTTTCAACATTATATAAAAATTACTAAGTTAAGAAGTAGAAATAATAAGCTCAACTTTTTTTACTAGCTCTTTAATTGATATTCTGATGACGTGTTCAATGTACATAAGCTCTTTAATTGATATTCTGATGACGTGTTCAATGTACATAAACTCTTCCACTCATACTCCAACACTCACAAAAAGGCAAAAAATATTATAACTAAAATAGTGAGTCAAATTTTTTATGCATAGCAATGTCATCCTTATACCAATATATTTTTAATGGTTCAGGTACCAAAATACTTATAATTATTTCTATAGTTTTCGATCGTTTTTGGGTAAAAATGGAAATATAAACGTCACTTCACTATTGGAAATCGATATACAACTAACAGGAGGGTTCTCATAATTTTTGGTTTGGGTGGGGACGGGCTAAGAAATGTGTGAACTCTTTTTACAAATAAAAATTTGTATTCTTGACTTTTCATTAAGGGCATTAGAGGGAAAAGTACTTTTGTTAAAATGTTGAGGGATTACATTATCAACAGTTTCAACTTTTATAACGTATTGGAGGTGCAAATAAAGGTTTTCAAACCAACATAGTATAGTAATGTTTGTATGCGTCAGTGTCCCGATATCACTATATTACTAGCTCACCAAACAATACTAATATGTAAAAAAAATCATGAGAGAAGATTATTTTTCTATTACAATGTTAGCTTCGTGTTAAGGCAATATTAGTTGGTGAAAATAGGGGGTAGTAATTAATGGGTTACTACTCATTAATCTATTGATCCTATCTTGATTTATTGATATGATATTTATTAGTATTCCCATTATTCTGTCTTTAATATGCATTTATATAAATATAATATGACATATATAAATTATTCAATGGCCTCGGCTCAGAAAATGGATTATTATTTCCAATATAGTTGTTATATCTATGTATATAAATTTGGTAGAGTGATTCCTCTTCCTTGGTTTTTTCCAAAAGTGACAGGATATGGTTTGCCTTTGTTTTGGTCTTGAATCTTAAACATTAGAACATTTCTCCAAATTTGGTGAGGATTGGACAATATATAGTGTTAGCACATTTTGGATTATTTTCATTTCATTAGATAACATAAACGATACAAATATTGTTTAATAAATTTCCATAATTTATATTTTCTTTCAAAATAGGTTTTAATCATTATGATTTAGATACCATATTGTATTACTTAATTTATATTTTTGCTAGTTATGAAAGAGACTCGCCAATTATCGAGTAGTTGTAGTAGGTTTTAAAAGTTTTTTTGTTTTTTTTCATTTTGATGTGCGTACAAAGTATTGCAAAGCTTTACTCGCTTCTCTGTTTTATTTCCATTTAAATACAGAATAAATTTTTTTTAAATATTAAAAAAACATAATTGATATTTAATACTCGATATAACCCCAAACTATCCGGCCCAAGGGATTCTGACAAATTAGTTGTAATTTCTTTAAGTACTTATGGGAATTTTGGTCTATTACATCCAGTTCTATGTCTATTTAAGTATTTCTAAGGGTTTTGTACTTTGATAATTTTGCTCCTTATCCTCCTCATTTTTGCCACTCTTCTGTCAATCGTCACAAATGCAACATCATACCATTGATAGCGGTTCTTGAAAAAGTAAGCTATACATTATTATATTGTAGGACAGTATGTATTTGATTTTAATCATTTATGGGACCAGAAGTTGAACATTAGGCAGGAATATAACAATTTACAAAGAAATGTGCAAATTGTACTAATTTTCCCAATCTTCCAAGGTAAAAGACTGCTCCTGAAGTACATTACTCTAATTGACCATTTATTTCCCCCTCTTGAATAGTGAGACAAGTATGGGTAATATTTTTTTTCAAATCAATTAGGATTTTTAAGAGTTTCCCTGAGTCTTTTCAAATTAAAATTACTTGTACCACATTCAAAATGGCCTGAGAGAACTCTTACATTGCCATTGTAATTTTATTGATTTTTTTTCAGGCGGAAAACGAATATATGCAGGGAAGAGAAATATTTACCTGGAATCAGGAAGGTACAATAATACATAAATTGCTATATCTGGTCTCTCTTGGTTTTGTAGTGGGTAGGGGGAATTTATACATTCCATTCATGACCATTTTTTCTGTTTTACATGAACCATAGATTTTACCAGAATATTTTATACATTAATATGTGTACTTAATTCATATTAAAAGCTATAAGAATATTTTCAACTCGTTTGAAAATCGATATTTTCCTTCTTTTTTCTTTCAAGTTACAATTCAATAATAACAAGAGTAATAATAGTCTTGAACTTGAAAAAAAGATATATATAATATATCAGAAAAATAAAGAGAAAGAGGGGGAAAGAGGCATAATATAAGCTTGATAGAGTTGTACTCGTCGTTGAGTTAGTTGATTCAACATGAAAGCAGTTTAAAAAAAGAGGCCTTTTTGCTTATTTTTCTTCCCATTCTTTCTACTTTTTTTCTTTCTTTTATACTATGTATATATATATATACTGTGTTTGTAGCAAAGTATATTGATAAGGAACGAAGAGAAGTTAAAAAGTTTCCCTAATAAAATTTGAAATTATTTCATGCTTTGTAATTTGACAAAAAATTCTTTGCTTATAAAACTTTTTGAAAAGGGCTTCCACCTCATGTATACAGATAAATTCTGTCTATTATTTATGGCTCTGAACAGTTAACTGGTACAATGTTACCCATTTATATACTAAAATACTTGAGAGTTATATAATTTGTATGATTATTTTGAAGGATATTTTGAGGACAAATACTTTCAAACATAGTTAAAAATGTGTTATGTTTTTTTTTTGTTTCTTTCATGTTATGACATCGAAACTAAGATTTTGTAGAGTTTTGAGACGCATAAAATACCTATATTTTGAGAGATCGAGCCCAAAATTGTTTATATTTAAACTACTTTCACATATTTTATCCTAGTTAATCTTACAATTGATTGACTACTTTATATATATATATGTTGTTCCTTAAGATTTCATTAATTTTTATCATTATTATGAACCATTTTTCGATTTTAAAGGCTTTCACATTTAGTCTAAAGTTATATAAGGAGGTATTTTGTCAAGTTCTTCAATAACTAGTTGGGTGTCTACTGATTAAATTAAGAGTAATACTTGATAGTTCTTTAATTTGTATTTTTTTTAGCAATCTTATGACTGCAAAGACTTTCCAAGGTTATTTCTTCATGTTCTTCAATAAATCGTGAATAGTTCCAAAATATATATGGTAATTTTGATGCATTTTTTTATTCTATGGACTTTCTCGCCTATTTGGCCCATGGTTTATAAAGGTTGTTATCATTTCAAGTTGCTCAATAAATCGTTGGTTGAATAGTGTCAATACATCAAGTGATCCAGGAGAGTTATTTTGAACCATATTTTACTGCAAAGGCGGTTCAGTTATATAATTTTTTGACAAAATGAACTTTGAGGAAGAAAAACTGTGTAAAAAGTGTTGTAGGAAAAAAAAAATCAAATTTATTGCTATCAAGAGATAAATCGTTGGTTGAATTTTCCTATATAAAAAATATCTTGATTGCAAAATTGTGGTTTTCTGTTATTTTTGTCTCTGAATAAATCATTGATTGAATGCAACTTATCCTTGAAAGCTCCTTTATTGACATATTCTCCTACTTATTCATTCTTCTTCAATATATGTTGTAACCTCTTTGAGAGTCATTGCCTCAATGAATTTACTTTCCATCATTATCTGTTCATACTTCTTGTATGTTCGCTTTCAGTGGCAATTCGTTTGCTTTCACTGCCTGGGAAAAAAAAAAAAAAAAAGAGAGAGGACAAACTTTCAAAAAAAATAGAGGGGTGGAAATTATTTTTATTATTGTTATTTTCACTTCCTCGCACGCTTTCCAATTCAAAAACCACTCTATAGAAGACTCCAGGACCAGTTATTCATACTAGAAACGCAGTGATTCCCTGAGAGAACTTCAGTTTAATACCTTACTCTTAGAAAGGCAAAAAATGCTATGAAAGCATTGGGCCTAATACCGCACACAGAAAAAGGCGCAATTATTAAGAAACAGTAGAAGAACACGCAAGTTTTTTTTTCTTTTTTTAAAGTAGGCCTACAAGATATATGTAATAATACTCTGTAAGACTTCAGTCATAACTGTTTCTCTTCAACTCTATCTCGGGATACATTCACTCAGATCCACATCACACTAAAGAATAATTTAATTTGTTTATTACTTGGGAGAAAATTATTATTTATTAACATCAATATATAACAGTGTCTTGGAGAGTCTTATAAGAACAAGAAGTTGGAAGTTTATTCATTTCTACATGAGTTCAAGAGCAGAGAAAAAGTGGTAGAGTTACCCGTCATCGTAGTTGACAGACAACAACATGGATTTGACAAGTCCTCTTCGTCATTGTAGTTGTTGTTGAAACATATTCAAAAGGATCTCAAGACAACATTATTAATATTAAGTAAAAAAAGCAAGAACAATTGTCTTTCTATCGTCAAAAACTCTAAAAAAAATTATTATAGACACTGTGATTTTTTTAAATTCCCTATAAAAAAAAAAGAATATAATTTTTTTGAATTTTCTAGTTTAAATGTAATAATAGTTTGTTAGTATCTTCTTTTTTTTTTTTGTTAGTTAGTTCTAATTACATACATTTACAAACTTTAATATATTTTTAAAAAGACTGAAAATAGAGAACAATATTAATATATATTTACAAAAACCAAGTTGGAGAAAAAGTGTACATCGTCAGTATCTACATTTCAATTGTCCAGTTTGTTGTTTTATATGTGATAATTTTTAGTAAGTTTTTATTTTTATTATTTTTATTTTTTTCCTATTCATCCCCCAAGCAACCAACCAACAAAGGTTATTCAATTTCTTTACTGTTTATTAAATTAGATATTTATAAATCTCTATTTATCATTCTTTCCCTCCCACATTTTTTCATTTTTAATCGTTTTGGTCTCATAAAATTCAATTTACTTAATAAAAGATAGCCCACTATTATAAATATAAACAATAACAGTCACTCACCTGAGCAAAGTCAAAGTAAATCAAAGCAAACATGAACGTTGAAATTAAGTATGCTCAGAATTTTGTATTGAACTTTTTATATAACAAACTTCCTCGACGAAGAGTCAATTTATTTGGAGAGGAACTGGAGTTGGCCCTCAAAGATAAATTCAAGGATCATTGGTATCCAGACAAACCCTTTAAAGGATCTGCATTTCGTTGCCTTAAAATAACAGATCCAGCTGATCCTGTTCTGAATAGAGCTGCTCGTGAATCCGGAAATCCCCTTCTGGATATCATTGAAAATCTACCAACAGATTTGGCTATTTGGATTGACCCAGGAGAAGTTAGTTATCGCATTGGGGAGAAGGGGTCTGTTAAGATCCTCTATTCGGAAAAAGATGGAAATCCTTTTTTCCAAGGTGGAGGAATGAGCCTAAGCGGTGGGAGTGGAAGTACTGGGAGTAGCAGCAGCGGAAGTAGCCTATTCAGCGCCTTGAGCAGTGGGAGTCATGAGGATTTGAATCCTGAGATCGCTGGATTACTGTCAGCTACGGATAATCTATCATCCGGACTTTCAAGTCTGAACATTTCCAGGGCTAAGCCCCTTAAAACATCATCCTCACCTCCGTCTCCCTTTAGCCACAACAACAGTAGTACCAACTGCACTGGCAGTAACAACACCACTAGTGGTGGAAGCAACCCTAAATCACCACCCCATCAGCAACAGCCTTTGACTTATACAGCAGGCATGTTTGCTCAAACAAAGTTTGGATCCACCAAGTTGAAAACAAGTGGTAAGAAGACGTCACGCATGTCTCCAACAGAGTTTTCAAATTATATCAAGACTCGAGCTGCCCTTCAGAAGCAACAGCAACAACAACATCACCACTCCTTCAACAACCCAAGAATGAACCGTGGAGCCCCATTCCGTGCACCCCCTCCACCCCCTAATAATGATGAAAACGGGTTTTTCAACTCCTATAGCCCTAATTGTAACAGCAGCCTTGGATCCCCTTCTTCTAGCACTTCTTCTTATAATGACCCTTACAAAAACAGTGGAGGGGGATCTCTCATGAAGCCCCAATCCTCCTCTTCTCCTCCTTCATCAACAAGCCCCTCGTCATCCTCTTGGACATATGTCTCAGATCCAGAAACGGAGGCTTTTCTTCAAGATATATTCTCTGTGGGACTTCGGAGTCAAGTAGGAAACAATAATAACAATGATTACGCTTATGAGAGTACATTAAATGGAAGTACGTCACTTGGAGGATCACGTGGGGATTCTAACAACATCCTCCTTCATGGAAAATCATTTTACCATCAGCAGTCACAACAACAAACACAACAACAGTCCCATCATCACCATCTCTCTTTCAAACCTAGTAGTAACCCTGGGCAAACTTCAGATAAATATCAACAACGTGTCTTAGTAGCTAATTAAAGAAACATAAAACAATAAAACGAAGTTAAGGAGGAAAAAGGAAATAAATAAAAATATTTTTTTTTTATAAACAAAAAAGATTTATCTATTCCCCCGAAAAAACTAAACGATAAGTCAAAAAAATTACTATGAAATATATTTATTATTTATACATTAGTCTATATACAACCACAAAACATTGATTTTTTTTAGCTTCAGAATAACTCACAGTCCAAAGTTTTTTCGTTACTCCTCAATTTACTGGGGTTTTTTTTTTCTTTTATTTAATATCGAATTTTATACAAATGAATTTCCTCATGTTCCATGTATTTTTACCCGATTTTACTTTTTCTAAAACTCTCTTTATGATATATATTTTTAGACACATATTATTACTGCAATTAAAACTTCATTATAACCAACCAACAACAAAAAATTTAATGTTTTATATATTTTTTAGACATTAGTGCTTAAAAAACAAAAAAAAAAAAACAGAACAAAAAAGACAAAAAAATTATAGAAAATTATAATTCACGCTTTAAATAAACATATTTTTTATTCATATATACACATATATTTATTGGGTAGAGACTTCCCTCCTTTCCTTGTCATTGAAAAATTAAACATTTTACATAAAATATCCTTCGTTTATGATTTTATAATTTACAAAAAATAATATTCATTTTGAAAAGTGTACCAACAAATCCCCCCATAAAAAAGATAAAAGTTTTTAACTATAGAATGTCTTATTGCATTGGTCAGTATTATCTTTGACAGAAAAAATAAAATTATTATTATTTATATTATCATGGATGTACAACCAAAGAAGAAGAAAAAAATGTCTTTGAAAATTAATTGCCTTTAATGTTATATTTATGTACTTTTGAGTATTATGTTTGTTTTGTTTTTTTCTTTTCATATACAGGGTGTTAAGATCAAATCGGCGGATTTTTTAAAAATCTTTAAATGGTCACTTTGGCCGTACTTTTTTGGTGGAATTATTTGAAAATTGGCTTGAATTGTACATATGAATGTTGAAAAAGAGCTCATGGGATGTATCCACCTCCATCACTCATCAAAGTTTGGATCTGGGCCTGGAAGGAGAAAGAGGCGTTAACGAGAGATTTCCTTGGTTATTGTCTCCTTGATGGAGGCAATCAGAGATTCCTTAATGGCATTATATCTTCAATTAGTATTTTATTTAATGAAAATAATTAAACAATCCATCGGATTAAGATCCGAACTGCTGGGGCCATATTTCCTAACCAATGAAGACATAGCAGTGTTCACACAGCCACTTCAGTGACCTACTTGAGATATGACAATGAGCTGAATCTTGTTGCCAGACCCAACATTTGAGACCTCCCATTTTGAAATCTCCATGTTGTTGTGGACAAAAACGCCGTTCCTCCTCATTGAATTCAATTTTCTTTATATCTGGAGCAGCTGTCGCCATGATACCCCAAACTTCACTAAAGTTTCTTGATACAAAAGTGACTCTGCAGGAAGAAAAAAAAAGAGACGCCGTCAGACGTCTACATCATAACAAAATCCCCGACGCACGCAAATTCCGATTTGATCCTAAAGCCATGAATTATTATTTATGTGGTACAAAGTTCAATATAGATTTTTTTCATTTTTTCTCTGAAGGTCATAACATATCTTAATTTTTTTAAATATTTTTTTTTTATTCTTTGTACTGTGTCCTTTATACATACTATATACGATTTATTTTTTAATATATATATTGTACAACATTTAAATTTCCTTCAAAAATTGTATGGAAATTATATTTATTTCATCTATATATTTTTTTTTTTCTAAAAGTGTATAGTCATTTATAACTTTTTTGGCTATACACTATATAACAATATATATTTGTTCGATTTTTTGTAATTACTTTATTTATAAAAGATTTTATCACTCATTTTTTATACATTTTCTAAAGATTCATCTTTATATTAGTAGGATAATAGCTTTGAAGAATAAGGGAAAAAAAAGTACGTAAATTAGTTATATACCTTATACATGCATACAATGATAAAAAAAAAATAGCGCAATTCAAATTCAGGAAAAACATGTTCAGTTGTCAAAATGATTTTTAAATATTTCTATATGATGTACAATTATATTATTCGTTTCAATTTTTTTAGTGTGTGAAAATCCCTCTTAAAAATAATCATCTATTTAATAAACTAAATATAATATTTTTCTACTATTATGAATATATACATTTTTAATTATTATAATATGAACATCTTAAAATTATAATAAAATACGTAAGAATATCTACAAAATTTCATAGTATTCAATAATTTACTAGATCCAGTCACTGAGACCCACAGTTACTCATGGGTATTAGTCTACAATCCATTTTTGCTCTCCTTTTTTCATCAAGGTATATGACTTTCAGTCATTCCAGCATCCGGATTTTAATCGTACATACCAGTAATTCCCAACCGGGGTCTTTTAAAGTGTGTCATCTAAGGTTCTAGAAGTTCATCAAAAACTTCTTCTAAAACAAAGATCATTAAAAAAGTTAAAAATAAAAAAATCTTAGAACAAACTGTTCGTCTAAAATGTCATGCTGTCTCAAAAAAAAAATACACCTAGGGGGTTTGCAATGATGAAAAAGATGAGAATACTGGATTGCAGGTATAATTCAAGAACAGAATTTGCATTATTTGTGCCATTTTAAGTAGTGAATGCCTTCAACATATTATTTTTTTTTTTTCCTTCATCGATGCTGCGATTTTTCTTTATTGGCACAAGAGAGTATTGATATTTGTAGATCAATTCTTTGTAAGTTATTCGTATATAAACAAATCAATAAGCAGTAAAACTTTGAAATACTGTTTTCGAGGAAAAAAAGCGACAAAATATTTTTTTTAAATCTAGTCCAAAATATTATATGGAAAAGCCTGTCTCGCTAGAGTTCTAAATCATAATCCTATTATGTATGAGAACAAACTAGATACTTCATGGAAAAATATAGGTACAAAGAGAGTACCATTCATAAAATTTACAGTTTTTGTCAGAAGTGGAAATCCTCAGCCAAGGTATAGAATACTCAAAACCTAGGGCATCTGAATACTAACAACAATGTTCGAGAAAATTTGAAGGAATCGACAACGATATCACAAAAAAAAAAATTATAATTTACTATATGGTGGATTGTGGAGGTGATATAGAAGTCGTTGAACCTGACATGGTTGAAACAATTGTGACTAAGTCAAGACTCTTGGGCTACCCGAATAGGAAGCTGTTTTAATTCACGAACAAATCACTCATTTTATGATATAATATTTATTGGTCCAGGTCCCGACGGTTTTGAAAAAACTAAGTAGTCATTGGGCTGCTATGAGTACATCCTGGAACTAAATTTTGCACCACATTTTATGGCTTCCCGTACCTGATGAACCTATTAATTACAATATTCTCTGTAAAAGTTTATAGAAAGTTTTTAAATCAAGTGGCCTTACCTCGTTAGGAAAAATAGAATGGTGAGACGTAAAACCAGATCTGTATGGAAGGCCAAGAAACGAGCCGGCACCTCTAGTACGACTGTTTGAGGATCCTGGGAGATGTGACCATACATGACTGGATGATCGCTACTTCAAGTCAACATACAGCGCATTTCAATTATACGTGGTTTGAACATAGTGAACGCTGTTCGATGTAAAGGAGGAGGCCTTACTATAGGCTTCGAAACTTTTATTCAAAGGACTATAACTTGATTGAGCCTTGAGGAGGTTTGAACTGAAAGGGTCAAGGAAAATGCATTGTTATTAATGTTGTTGTTTTTTTGTTTTTTTAATGACACCCATGACATAATACTGGGGAATGAATTATCTAAGAATCCATTGTACTAGGATATAATGAAGAGGGATGAAACATGGAGATTGAAATCCAACAACCTCGTTTTTGCTGAGTTTAATTGGATATCTGATAAATTGTTGAGTTGATTGTAGGAGTGAAACACGTCTATTTGTTCCAATGATAATATCTAATATATACTAAGTTTTGCAATTCGTATTTCACCGTTTCCAAGATTAAGGGGTATGTTGCGGGTACAAAGATGTAATGTAATGAATCCACACTTGAATCATACTAGGTGGATAATTCTTTCTACAGATATCTTTAATCCATAGCCTCCAAAGATTTTGTAGTGTCAGTTCCACTCCTGCAGCTTACGACACAGAATTAATTTGAATAGGGAAAACGTCATTTTACAGTAAGTTCACGTCGAATCGAATCTCAATTCATGTCCAAGTCCTTGAATATTTTCATCGAGTTATTCAAGCTGATTTCAATTCTATTATTATAACATTAATATAGAATCCATAGTGTTAAAGCTTTTCTTGAGTCTGCAATATACTAGCTTAGGAGTCCAAGTCAAGCCTCGAGTCTTTGATTGTGAGTTGCAAGTACTGAGGACAAGTTCCCACCTCTGACAATAATTGGCAATCGTATCTTAAATTGTAGATTTATTATTACAATAACAATTAATAAATCATAAAATATAAATGTATACATAATTGAAAACCACTACGCTCAATTGGAGGGATATTCTAAAAAGGAAAAATTAAACAACAATATCAGTTTTTCTTTCCCCACAGCAGTTTAGAATGTTAGATCTCAGCATAATAATATACATAGAAATAAATTAATATTATTTTAAATCTGTCGGAACAATTTTACAAAATCAACCCAACCTCCGTTTTAAATTTTTTCGACGTATTATTTCTTATCTAGTTTCTATTTATTTCAACTAACTAAATGTTTTTGTTGTTTGTTATAATTATTATATTCCTTGCTACATATTCTTTACACATTTATAGCATTGATATTGATATTGAACTATAATAAAGGAGGATTATAAAAATAAAAAAAATCAATAAAGAGTAAAACTTTCAAATACTGTTTTCGAGGAAAACAAATGGCAGTCCGTCTTTTTTCAATCGTATCCAAAACATTATAAGGAAAACCCTGTTCTGCAAGAGTTTTAAATCATAAGCCTATTCGGTATGTAGAAAACTGCATGACAATATAGACAACTTGAAGAGTGTTTAAGAGGAGAGTCGCTTAACTGGCATTAAAGTTCCTTTGATTAGCTGCAAATAAATATACCTGAGTTCCCTTCTGTATTAAGCAAGGACAAATTATTATAGAGTATAATATTGGGGTAGCAGAAGAACGAGAGTTGAACTGTAGACGGTTGAATGAGGCCCAAAGAAATCCCATATTCATGATCTAAGACACTACAACTAAATTTTTCCATCATATTCAGGAATACATCGCACGAGAGTCGTAGTGTGCAAATCAATTTCGCACAGTCTCTCTCTCTCTGCATTTGTATTCTGGTATATCGACGAACTCCCTCAGGGAGTAAATTGTCATTATCAGTGAGTTATTTATTTAGATAGCTTTTAATCAATAGTCATGATCTTGTTCAAACTTTATCATTTGTTACTTAATATAAGGTCTCGATATAATATTATATAATGTTAGGATGTTATGATTTTATCGATCACAATTGCTGGCATAAGTTTCACGTAGGATTAGACTATCATTGGAGTGTGTACTGTATATTTTTATTCAATATTGCGCTAGGCCACATTATTTGTCAATTGTCATGCGTCGAGGAGTATGGAAGTTTTTGACTACTTTTGTTTATCTCAAACAGAATTGGTCACCTAAATCAAGTCTTTTTTGTGACTCGTGAAATATAGGAATAATTCAGTGATTAATTTAAATATGATATTTTCAACTCTATATTTCACAAAATTATGGATGTTAGCGCAAGTAAGTATTAGTTTTTCTTTGCCAGAAAATTTAAATGTATTTTTCAAATAATTATAATACATAATAACCTATAATGAATCGATATAAGTTCTTTATTCCAAGAATATCCTTTCTCTCTAAGGATTACGTAATAATGAAAAAAAGAGCCTCATCGATTAAAAATTGAAATAAGGAAGAATATCCAATGGGATTTTCATGGTTGATTAATCAAAATTAAAAAATGACAAATATTATTTATCTTCATCTATCTTATATTATATTTTCTATTGCTCTTCTACAAAGTTATTTTAATCATTTAATTAGGGATATGTTCACATACATGAATGTCTACTTTTTCAAGTTTGTGTACAAAAGTGTAGTATTCGATCTGATACTAATTTCGATTTCACTTTGATAAATTTTTTATATCCTTTATTCATCAAACTACACGTTACTACTCATTAGAAAAGATACTTATTTAGAAGGAATATAATCCATAAAAAGAAAGCAATAATAAATTATTAACGGGTTAATCTGCAGATAGAAGACATCCACTACATATGTGTGTGTATATAAGGATTTGTAATAAAAGCTAGAATGGGCACACAGTAGAGTGCAAGCCTTCACCTAAAATCATTTTCCCCCAAAAAATTAACATTCACTTCTATTGTATATAATAGTCAAAAGTTTGCAATGTTGAACATTTTTTGACCTTTTTGTAACTTTGACCTTTAATATTAGGCTATATAAAAAGTGGCTTTATTATACCTAGAAAATGCCACTAATTTGGGTTATGTTTTATAATTAGTTCCAAAGTTATGGTCGATTATGTGTTTTTATATGTTAACTTGACCTTTGACCTTGAACTCTCCAAATTTTATCATCTCTTTCTGTTAACATATATAATCTTCCTGCAATGTTTTACTATAACGGTGCATAACTTTTTTCTGCAATAATGCTTACAAACAAACAACCCGAGGTAAAAACCTAACCTCCGTTCAAGATCAAAACGGAAATTAGGCGTGTGTATCCCATATGTGAAAATAAAATTTTTCATATAGCTTACGCATCTGTTAATTAGAAAAAAAGGAACATTTACAGCCAAAGGTGATTCAAACCATATATTATGCTGGGTAGGGATTTAGATATCCAACACTAATTTAGACCTCAATACCTAGATAACCCTGAAATCTATGTAAATGCTTATCAGATTCAAAGTACAAAAATATATAAGAAAAATACCAAACCCTTGAGATGTCTTCGGAATACGATTGTTTTACACCCATAATTATGTGCTTACGTGCCAAGGAGATTATTGAGCTTACGAAGCTGCCCAAATCAACTGTTTACGATGTTAATAAGGCTTTCAAGGGGCCGGATATGTCGGAAACCGCTGCAAGAAAGACTCATAATCGTTCTGAGAAAGACTCCTAAAGTCCTAAAACGGCAAAGTAAATCTGACATCCTAGCCTTCTGGATCCGAACACCCTGAACTATTATGTGTGGAGTGTCTTAAAGAGAGTGTCCAATAAACATGCACCACAAAGGGTTAAGTTATAACACTGTAGATGTTGTAAAATACATATTTTTTCAATTCATTTCCATATCATTTCCATGTTTTGTGGCGTAAAAGTAATCAGGAAAACAACACCTTCATCCAAGGGGGGAAGTTGATTTTTTTACTAGATTGAGTATTTTATTGAAAGTAAAGTATCAATACAACCTTAACATCATTATTTATTCAACTACACGTATAAGTACGTTAATAAATCAACTTAATTAACTTTCGATTTTTCAAACCATCAGTATACAATTTTTTCAAACACTTTTTTTTTCACTTGTATTTCTTTTTGTACGCACATCAACGTTAGGTATGTACTTATTTAAATCTCTTTGTATTTAATTATCTAGTTGGAAAACTTAGAATAGTACATACTTAGATAATATCTCTTTTAAGACTTTCATTAATTTTATATGACAAGGAGGAAAAAATGAAAAATGATCCTCAATCAAAAGAATTATCTCGTGATGGAGAGTAATTATTCATAATTATGGTCTTTTTGATTAAAAATAATGTAATAAAAGATACTTTAACAAAAGCCTTAGAGTATTAATAATACTTTTACAGGATTTGAGTACAATCGCTCTTGAATAAATTTATAATATAAATATAATTTATGGGGGTTAAGCATAAGAGTCATAATATATGGTTTATATAATTTATTTTAATTTCAATATTTTTCCTAAATATTCACTGATATAATTCAGGCTCCTCCGTCCAAAATGCAACACTTTTTGAAAATTACAAAAATCGTTATATTTCTAAAAATATCATCAAATTGGGAAAATTTAATTCAATAATACAATCAAGTGACACCTTATTTATACTCTCAATCCATATTGCCGCCTTTTCCAGATTTTCAGCTTGCTGCAGAACTTTGACGCCATTTCTTTACAAAAGCTTGGATCTAGGTTGGCTCAATAAGTGAAAATGAAGAACTTCAGTTGGTCCTTTGTTATGTTTCAGACTCCCAAAAGCTTCCTCTTTAGGTGCCCAAAAATACCGAAGTCCATGATGGCACAGTCGGGGATGTAGGGAGGCCAAAAGTTTTGCTTTTCAAGCATGACTTAAAGGATTTTGCACCTGGTTACACGCTTAACTCTATTCAAAGACTTCAAATCCTGAGTAGGAGTTTTCTTGTTGGCCTTAAGACTTAAGTCTTGCTTCACTAAGTGATGCATATTGTTCTTGCATCTGTCAAATTCACAAACAACGCATTCACGGTCACCTTTCCTCTCCTGCCTTCAATGGTCCCTTTAACTGCCTCAGCCATTTATTTTGGTCTTAATCTGGACTTTATGAAAAAGATTTGGAGATCTCTGATGGGGATTTCACGTACGCAGATGGGGTTGCGTCATGTTTTTGTTTATGACGCTCTTATTTATTTGTTGAATTTGCTTATTTTTTGCTTATACTTTCTTTAGACAATTGTTTACAATAAGTTCTCAGGGTTAAACATCGAAATATAACAAATAGGACAAAGCTGCGTCATTAAAAAAAGTGTTGCACTTTAGACGAAGGGTCGTATATATATATGATATCATTACTTCCCAGGAAGTATTTCGTTATCATATGGCGAACTTTAATGGAGTAGAGAGCAGCTTAATGTTGGATATGAGCTAGCATCGCTGTACAGCGTTTGTACAACTACAATCAAACCTGTTTTAGGTGACATCTGAAACAAGTTTTAAATTTTGTAACAATTTAAAAGTTGAAAATAGTTGAGTAAAGATGGATATCATTCATTATCAGATGAAGATGGAGGGAAAGCCAGAAATGTGTGGACAACATTCATTTTATGCATACATGGATATTTTATTTATTTACTCGTCAAAAGAGGGTTAATAAGCCGGTCACTCCTTCTTTGTTTTGTAGTCAATAGTAAGTTTAAAAAGTAAGTGACTGCTATAAGGAGGTTCATCTATGAACAAATGTTTTGTAATCATTTGTTTGTCTGCTGACTGGGAATGGAAGGGGTATACATAATCCAGTTATCAATGTTATGAAATCCCTGCATGGAAACTAAACATGGCCAAGTAAAAAAAATTGATTTTGATTTTGGGTATGTTACAAAAATCATTGTTAACCCTGAAAAATTGAAGGGGGAGGAAAATAAGGAAATAAACAAGAACATAGGCAATAATTACTTTGATGTTGATACTCAATTACACTCTGAATTAATCTCTATAAATACTACAAAATATGATCGCAGTTGTCATTATTATTTAATTCCTGAGAAGTGAACTTCCCTTCCCAAATAGATTCATTTATATTCAAAACCGGATTGAATATTTGCGTGTGCCCATAAAAGACGGAGAATAATCTAGAGGATTTACTTTAGAGTTATTAGTGTAAGTGGCCATGGCGCACTCTGATTAGAATTGAGGATCAACCTCGGAGTAATTATTGCCTATGTTCTTCTCCCCCTTATCACACCTGCCTGTAGATGATCCAATAAAACATCATGACAGCTAAGCTGCTCTCTTTTAAAACCTTTCTTCAAATTGTAAGGGTTACCATGTAGATTCTCGGTTTTTTTCTTTTATGACCAAAATGCTAACAATTTTCATGGATTGCCAAAATTATGATTCTTGACCCTTTCTGATGTATTCAAATACGAAAATTCATTTTATATCATTTCTTATGTAAGCACCTAAGTAATTAATTAACTTTATCCTTTAAAACTCTTAATAGTTAAGAGGATTTGGATCCTCTCTTCTTTTCGAACCTTTTATTCTGATTATATGAGTACAAGTAGGATGAAGATATTACACATACGTACAAAAATTAATTATCACTATCACCTACTGTTGTAGAACTTATCATCTATTTATAAAAAGTAATTATTTTAGATTTCTTGTAAATTTCCCAGAAAAAGAATAGATTTTTGTTAATTACCTCCGTCAACAAAGTTTTTTTGTTTTGTTTTTTTGCCTCCATGTGTTTATTTGTCAGCAGAATTACGGATAATTGCACGACATTCATTCAATTTTGATTTTAAATTCACCTCTCAAGTCCTTGAATCATGGATTTGAATTTGAGAGAATTAACTAGATCCGTGTTCACTTGCTGAATAAACTTGACAACTTGACCACTCTAATTGCACACCAAGCCTTACTTTCAAGGAATCGAGAAACAGAAGAGAGAACATACATTTCTTCCCGAACCCTCCTGTCTCTTTGCTTAATATCACCTTTGAATACATCGATCACATGTAACTGCTGATGATCCTGTCCATTTAGTAACTACATGGGTTTTCTTAAAATGTATTTATTGAAATAACAATCATAAACCCTTTGGGGTACAACCGTTACACCGCCCCAGTATCTATGTTGATACTAAGACGTTTGCCTCCCACAAGCACTTCCGTCCTCCAAGCACCACTACTATTCTTCTTTGCTCTTGCATTTTCTTCAACTCTTCATATGAAATAGTCATATGAACCAGGTAGCTCCTCCACCACCTCTTGAACAACCCTCTGGTGACTTTGGCACACTTTACCAAAGTGTCCAGTTCCCTTGCATTTGTTGTATTTACTGCCATTTGCTGGTCATTTGTCTTTTAGGTGTACTTCTTCTCCACACTACTGGGATGATTTTCTCATCGATCCATAAGCTTTGAAGGTATGTTGCTTCGCTATATCTTGATGTTTTTTTTCTTTCTTATGTCTCCAGATTCCAATTCCCTGAACCGAAACCTTGGACTCTGTTTTATCTCCAGAGCCCATCTTCCCAAACTTTTCTCCACTCTGCATTCATACACGGCCTTTTTCAGTGTAAGATCACCATCATTGATCTCACCTTGTCGCTATTCATTCCGAGTACAATTTTATATTCGATAAGCTCGTTCCTCACGAGGGTATTAATTTTTGATACAAAATTGTTGAAAGTTTCTTGCATCAGTTAAATGTATAACCTTCATATGTTACATTCGTCTTTGGAGTACATAATTTTTGAAAGAATAGTCTCCAAGTCGATTCTGTCCTCCTATGGGACGTATCTACCTCCCCTTTCATTCCTGTTGCGGGTGCCAAAATAAATCTATTATAGATTCTAAGAGTCTCCTCACTTACTATATTTAAGAGGATAGAACTACTTCTTTCTTTGGACCAATCCTGTGGATCTTCTGATACCATGTGTAGTCTTGTATTACTAAATACTAACTAAATTTATTCTCTATTCATACGTGCAATATGAATTGAGGAACACCGATCAACGAAATATAAGAACGTAAATAGATACACAAAAGAGCAGAAAAGTATATACATAACATACACAAGGTACATAATTACAACATATACCACACATACAACATAATTGAATCTTAATTCTTAAGGAAAATTATTTTGAGGTGGAGGTTTCTCTACCGATCGCCCATTCTAATTAGTGTTTTGTGGTTGAGGAAAACAAAATTAGAAGCTAATTTGATTGATATAACTCCTTATATTTAAATTTTTATGTGGGAAAATGGCTAAAGCCTCCAATAATAAAGAATACTACTGCACAATTTATCCTCCTTTCTCGAACAGCCAAAGAACCCCTTAAATACATCCTAGATTTGGTTCAAGATATATCAGTAACATAATAGAGGTAAGAGGAACGGTGTTCATGGTCCCCTAGCAAAAAACATTTTATAGTGTGGGCAAGGTAACAAGGTTCTGCAAATGAGCAGAAATTTTTAAAAAAAGGGTCGAAATTGTATTTTTTAATAATAAATAGGAATGTTAGGAGAAAAAATGTGAAATGAGTTTCATAGGACCAGCATAATTTATTTTGAAGGGGCGCCAAATCGAAAGAAGATCCGGAATTAATG
Source organism: Lepeophtheirus salmonis (assembly GCF_016086655.4). Classification (NCBI taxonomy): domain Eukaryota; kingdom Metazoa; phylum Arthropoda; class Copepoda; order Siphonostomatoida; family Caligidae; genus Lepeophtheirus; species Lepeophtheirus salmonis. The sequence continues at coordinate 8,851,769 of NC_052131.2, read as the reverse complement.
ATAAAAACAAAATATAAGATTCGAAATTCTTTTTACAAGCCAATTTATCTAAAACGATTAAAGTGACCTTTAAGCAAGATTGAGTATATTGTGTATATGGAATAATCCCTTCATCCGCTTCAGTATTTAAATGAAATCATTTTAATATTTTATTTATTGAGCATTTAACTGTATTACTACAATTTTATCAATAGGTTAACTCAGTCCTCAGTTTCAGTTATAAACTCTTCATTGGAGCAAAAATTTCTTACTAGCAAGTATTTTTTTTTATGCCTATGAAGCCGTAGTCCCTGGGAGCCAATCCTGGAGAGTAAAGTAGATAATAAGCAATTTGAAGTTCAATTAATGTAGTTTTGCTATTGTTTTTATTAACTTGTGACACTTTGCGTTATCGTGGCGAAACTGCAATTTTTTCTTCTACAAATGGGATCCTTTTTCCTTGATTTCGTCCAACATATGTCCAATTATCGGCATATAATACTCACTGTTGATGTTATTTCCCTTTCCAAGGTATTACACCATAAAAAAGGCACTTTGGACAAGACTCAAGCCAGCTGTTGGCTACTCAGAGGATGATCATTTTGATTCAAGAGATGAATTCATGTTTCATCCATTGTCACATAACGAAGCAAGATTTCCAGTGTTTTACGTTTAAACATGGTCAACCCCTGCTCAGAATCATCAGTACGTTTTTGTTTTTAGTCAAGAGTAACCAAACGCGGCCCCCTCGCCGGGGTCTCAGGAAAAAGTTTGACAAATTTGTATACAAGTATTAACCTAATTCACACTAAATAATCCCCTTAGATTAGAATGATCATATCAGAATATAGATATTCAAATCAAATTTAAATAAAATGACGACGCAGAAATTATCTATAAAAAACCTTATTTTTCTTCTACGCGGGTAATCCAAGGGAAAACGTTTCAAGTGCGAATTTTCCAAGAGTGATTTTTCCTGACACCTTGAAAGACAGTTACTAGAGATATGGAGAAATTGTAATACTATAATAATTACTAATACTTAAGCAGTGTAATACTCCATCTGACCAATTAAAAAAACATTTTAAAAAAGTACATCTAATTGTTCTAAATGCGAAAATATATTTTTTGTATTAAAGTTTTTGTTTTATATAGACAAATGACATAAGAAATAAATTAAAGAAGAAGGATAATGTAATAAAAACAACATAAATTAACATTTTAGCTTATAATTATCCCTCTCCTAAAAAATAAAAACTACCTAAGTATTATGAATATATTACAAAGCAAAAACAACTAAATAAAATTTGTCAGCATACAACATTTGGAAGACACATGCAAGAATATTACGAAAACCAAAACAAGAGCAAATAAGAATAAAAAATAGAAAGCAATTTACCATTAAAAGTACCAAGAGTGTCATAGTTAGGCTATTTCTTTTATAAGCATTGTAAGACCTAAATATCCACATATTTTTCCAACATCGAAGGGTAAAATCCGCACCATATTTTCATCCAGATTTGTAAGTGTCCGGATGTATCAAAGAGAAGGCATCTTGCAATAGCTAAAATGATAATCGCTCTTATCTTCTCAGCAGCTTAGGGTTGCTAATTCATAATTTTGCTGGCAATAAGAGCTTCGGAATTCAACAACACTAATTCCAACGCTTTCGTCTTTCTGGGGATTCCTTTTGTTTTGAAAGTCCAAACAAAGTCAGTGGGGTTTTTTCCTCGTTAATTTGATTCTGAGTCCTCCAAAGTCCTTTACGTTTAAGGCAAAATATATTGTTTTTTTTTAATTTGAACACTGTGACAATCCACGAAAGCGTATATGTATGATTTAAAAGTTTTTCTACAGTTCTTACATATAGCATTATAAAAAATATGACCAGCTATGCAATAATTTATTGCTGTCAAAAACTTAGAGCAAGAATCTCGCTATTTTTTATCCCAAGATTTAAAATGTTTATAAAGTTTTGACATATCTCAGTAACATTATTCTTAAAATTTCTCACATATAACATTTTGAAATGACATAGTATAGGAAGAATATGATTCTTTACAGTTCTGAAAAGCGGGGGAAATTTGTATTCTTCCTAAATACCGTTCAAGGGTCATGAAAAGTCAAAACATAAATAAGAATAGCTGTATTGGTGAAAAAAAAATTATTTTTTTATTTTATAAAGGAGTTTTAGTCGTAAGAATTTGGATAATTTTTTTGCCACTTCATGAAAGATGCCTGGCAATCAGAAGGATAACGTTACGTGAAAACGCTCTGTTAATAATATTATAATCTTAAGAAACCAATAATAGATGGCTTAATTTCAAGTTAAACATACAATTATGTGTACAAAGTTGTGACGCAACACTTGGAGTAGCATTGAATGAATTACAAAATCCTCGTGATTTTTATTAAATCTAGAAAAGACAATTGAGAACCAATATTTTATATGTTTAAAGAGTTTATTTACCTATATTTTTTATTCAATTTGTCCTCCTTAACAAGCAATAACAGGCTCAAACAGATTGAAAGCTCTTGACGATGAAGGTCGTGTCCATTACAAATCACATTGTCATGATAGCAGCTCAGAGCGAATCCAACTTTTGTATGCAAGCTGTGGCAGACATTCTTCTCTAAGACACCCCAAACTGCAAAGTCCAATCCTAAAAGGTAATCAAATTCTATTTTTACTATTAACGTCCGGATCTGGTGGAGGGCCTCATGGAGGACGGACAGAATTTGATTTTTAGGTTTGAGTAAATTTGGGGCTTTAACAGACTTCTTGATGTTTCTTTCAGCTGTCGTTATTATGCCTAATGAAGCCTCGTAATTAAAAATAACGGGTATAATATCGTTATTAAATGTCACTGCAAGTATCAGGTCCCCACTCCGTATATAATTGGATCTTTCTTGAGCTAAATTTCGAATAGAGAAGTATGCATTGTAACTTCCCCGAAGTCACAAATAAAAGATAATGGCTAAGTCAAAACAAAAGATTATAGTTGTCAACTCGATTAACAAGAAATTTATAAATACTTGTCATTTATGTATAAACAATTTACATAGATGGACAAGTAAATGCACTTAAATTAACGCGTTTTTTTTTTCTTTATTTCAAACTTTTTAAGCTTCTTTTTCTCTACATGATTCATTATTGTTTACTTTTTTATACACGGTTTTAAGAAATGAATGAAGACTAGAACACAGAGCTTAACATATAGAACAAAAACCTATGGAGCAAAAAATGTACCTTTATTTGTTTCTTCATACCCATTTGATAAAAAAGAAGCCGTTATTCTCTCATTCCGAATTCAATTATGACTCGATTCTTAGATTTATTTGTTCACATGTTTGAGCATATGTCCAGAACGTATGTTGACAATATCAGCCATTTTTAATTGTTAGTTTGCTGTTGACAGATACAAAGGTTGTAAGTCAAATAGGCTATGCTCCGCGATATAATATTCGAAAAAAAATCAATTAAAGCGGACAAATTTCAAAAATGCTAAAAGATTGTTAATCTCTCTCAAATAGTTATTTCTTACAAAAAACCTCAAAAAGTTTTTAAAGAATTTTCCCTTAAATTGATATTTTATTTACATTTTTTCTTTATTGTATACTAATCTTATCATAAAGACACTGTTATTTTGTTCCGAATTCCAATTTCATTTAATTCTCAAATTAATTTTGTTATTATGTTTTTACACATGTGAACAGCAATTGAATTGTTATTTTGTTTACAGATGAAAAGGTTAAAGGTCTTTTGTCATGCTCTTTTATTTTCTCCCATTTTGAAAAATGAGGGAAAAAATAATTTAAAGGAAAATTTAGAAAAAAAAATAGTCATTTTTTATAATAAATTCAAAGTTTCAGAATCTGTGATCATTACTCTTAGATTCTTGAAAGAACAATATCAAAGTATAAAATGCATTTGATCATAATAGACAAAGAGTAACACTGATGATTTGTGGTGGAGTTATACGACTCACAGTAGAACTGAGGATCAACGTGGGTGTAATTCCTGTCTATATCCTTGCTCGTGCAGATACTTAGCCAAAAAATAATAAATATATTTGATGATTATTCATGCTGCAAAAGAATATAATTATAATTTCCAATCATAAATATGATACGCCGGCAAACTTGTAAATCTTACCAGAATCGAAAACAAAATAATTCATACCTGTGTCTTCGCAGGATACGAAATTGTGTTTATTCCCTTCTACTCATAGCTGCTTCTAACTAATCGAATAAAACGTCATGAAGTCTTGGCTACTTTTCTCCGAAACCTTCTTCAAATTGTCTGGGTTACCATGTTAGTTTTAGTATTTTTATAACTCTATGAATAACTACAACAACAACTGTAGGTGCCTTAATACGTATTGCTTTCCAGGACCAAAAATCCCAGAAATTTATCGTTTACGTGTTTCCTAAAAATGTCTTACTAATAGTAACAAAGGCCAACAAATTTTAACTTTGTTTTATCATCAAGAGTTTAGTAACATTTTTCTAAACGCATTTTTATTCTGATTTCAATTTTTTTTTTTTTTTTTTGGGCACGTGGAGTTATCCCAATGCAGTGATTTGAAATTATCTCCATTTTTTGATATTTGTTATATGATATAGAACAAATTTCATCCAAATAATTTAACTTTTGGATCCCAAAACTATAATGTACATACATATATGTAGATTATATGTTAGAAACGTTATGAGGGTGTCTTTATTTTGTATATTTTGCCGGTTTTGTTACGATACAGCATCCAAAAATGGTCCCCCGTCATGCTTTTATTCCAACTTCCTTGGTAACAAATATCCATTAACCGAATATCTTAATGAAATCGATCTCCTTGTTAATCACTCACTGCACCAAGGTTTTAGGGAAATAAATCTATGTGGGAATGAAGGAAGTGCATTTTCAACGACATTCTACCTACAATTTCTTTGTGAGTATCAAGCAAGTTCTTAAATGTATGTTTATACCCAGGTGACTTGTTGTTTCCCAGGAAATTTTTGCATATCCATTTGAAAACCAGCCAAGCCTTCAATTCCAGTGGGCGTAAGGCTTTTTAAAATTTAACTTAACTCAAAACCACTGTTACTTGTGGTCTAACAAAATTAATTCTTTAATTTTGTTCCACCAATCTTCGGAATTTTTTTTGAAAAGTATTGGAATCCTTCAGAATTGACTTTACCAATTATTTTTACCAAATTCTTCATTAACCCAAGTTTAATGTGGAGAGGTGGTAAAAATATTTTTTGGGGATCCAGAAAAGGAACATAATGGACACTGTTTTTCCCTGAGTTATATGTGAAACAAAGATACGAGTCATTTTTGATGTAATATTTCATATTGGCACAACTGTCTCACTTGCATAGAAAGACAACAAAATTTTGTGAATCCTGATAATAAACCCATAATAATTCCTATAACCTTGAGATCTCAACAGATAATTGATAATTGTCATATTTTATTGCTTTTAGATGTAGGTATTTCTATAATGTCATGTGTCTCTTTTAAATGGAGAGAAGAGCAATGGAAATGTTTTATTACCATTTCATTTCTTTATTTTAAAAATCAATATTTTTTTATTTGAGGATTTTTCATAGGACGTAACTCTAAAGGTATCAACAATCAATTTTTGGAGAAAAAATAATCTTTTTGCCTACATGTTGTCCACACATTTGAGCAGGGCTTTTTTTGACGTGAATCTTTTAAGAAGGGATCCCTTCGTTACAGATCATTTCAGCTAGTATTTTTTAACCACATCATCATTTCGTTGTCATCTAAATATGTTTTCATCCTAAAAACTGGTTATTGCGTTTAAACATAAATATCATAACAAAGCAAAATTTTGGAAACTAAAAAAAATCAAAACAGACCAAAAGTATTGTAATAATGTTATTTAAATTAAATGACGTTTAAAATTGAAGAATCATTAATTAATTTAAAAAGATTATTGATCTTTAATAACCAATAACAACAATAAATATCAACATATTGATACGGAGTTTACTATCTCCTTTAATATATATCTGCTTTGAGTCTTGAAATAATATGCCAGAGGAGTCTGACCCCTTAAGCAAAGCAATACAAATGGTGTATTTAGTCAGGGAATTCTAGACACATGGAATACTATATATGGCATCCTATATGATTATAATATAACTTGATGTAAAAAGAAATCCATTATTTTAATGGATTTCTCTTCTATACCTAATGTTTATCTCATTAACAATCGAAACAGTTCTTATATGACGGGCGGACTTGGCAATTTTTATTATTTTATCCATATTTTCGAGAAGCTTTGTGCATCTTTCATATCAAAATTACCGTAACAATATCGGCAAAACTGATATACCGTATGATTGGCTGGACCATAGACACTATTCACATTTTCGCACACTTTACTTTTATTTTCGTTTTTATAGAAGAAAAACTGTAAAATATTGTGTATTTTCTCTTGACTGATGTCCATCTTTGACCCGGGCTCAAACAGTACTGAGTCAAAACATCACAAAACTGTCTGGATTTTTTTAATACAAAACCTTATCTTTCTAACACCATCAAGCATAAATTTATTGCACCTATACAATGCAAGGTATATATTATTAAAGACATCGACTGGGAAAATAATTGCTTTCTTTTTACTAAACCTATTATAAAAGTGGTGAATGATAAAAAATCAAAAAATTAATCAACCTCATTATTACTCCATCCTTCATGGGGAAAAAAAAGGAAAAACTTTGTTTGTACTTACTAGTGGAATACAATTTTACCGTGTGTTTTATGCCTATCTAAATAATCTAAAATATTAACTTGCGAAAATAATATATAATTTTGATCAATGTAGATAATAGATTATGCTAAATTAATCCTCAGCATCATCATACATGACTTTTTCTATACAAAATAAGACATCTCCCACTGCTCATACATGATCTCCATTTTTCATATTTATCGTTGGAGTAGATAAATGATAAAAATGCATAAAAAATATTCTTTGAAACCTCGACAATTAATTGTATAATTTGTTAATAACTCAGAAAGTAATGAAACACCATCACAAAAAAAATGAATACAGGAAGGAAATGATGAATGAAAAATTTATTTATGTATTGAAGATGAACCAAAAATATATGATTCACACAAGATATACTAATTATATCTCAGTCTCTTGGGTGAATAGTCCAGCAATCCCCAGAAAGTAACAGAAAAAATCGGCTAATCTTTTGATTTTAAGTAATCAAAATGATAATAAATAAATAAAGCTCTGTTAACTCTTTAAGACATTCATTATACCATTATTTTAATTCCATTCTCTCTTTCATTCCATAGTTATTTTATAGTAATAAAAATAGGCCTTATTTGCTCAAAAAAAAGAAAAGGAAAATCGAATTATCGTTTAATCTAACACATAAAATATTCATTAAGTGAGTTAAGCTAATATAAAATGCGCATGGGGTTTGAGAAGTGGCTGGTTTAAAAGTAAAAATCATATTCATAAATCAATTCCAATTGAATCAGATGTGTCGAGTAATACGCAATTTGCTAGCTCTTCAAAGTGTATAATGGGTGCTTATTCTTTTTTTTTTTTTTGAATTCGTAGGTGCAGTTGTTTTTCCATCCAGTCTCATCAGCAAGATTTAATTCATACGTCAATACATTTCGGTGATCAAAGTAGGTATGGATTTCGGGTGGATTTTCAATTATCGGTCCCAGAACCGAACATTTTATTTATTTATTTTTAGGGAGAAAAATATTATTTTCGCTTCTATTCTTAGTTTCCCTTTTTAACTTGACTCGCGTTAAAGAATTACATAGTTAGTTAGTTAAATATTTATTACTGGTTGTCATACATACATAAATTAAAATTTTACAAATATAAGATAGCGAACACAACGGCACAACTGGGTATTTGTGCTACTACAGAAGATTTTAAAATTTTGATTACATTAAAATTTTGTTCAATAATATATATTTTTTTTTTACATTTCATAAATTTTAAAATAAAGTCTTCGTTTTCCTCATTCATTGTTAGATGTCTCTCGTAAGATAGGGCGGGCCATCTATTGATGAGATGGTCTACACTTTGCAGTTAATCCATACAGACATTGCAATTTAAGCTCATGTCTTTCCACTTGCTTAGATAGGCTAGAAAAAGGACATGTCTAGTGTAGGCTTGTACAATGAGTCTCAATGTTTCTCTTCCGAGCTTGGAGGTGTCCCAATATTAAACTAGTTGTGGCTCTTAGTACTCCTCTTCGTAAGATAGTCTACAAATTCATTTTCTATAATGTGAGAATGTCCTTTACACCATTCTAGATGTATATTTTTCTCAATCATTCCTTTGATGAATGTGTCTTTACATTTTAAAACTTCTTTACTAGTAGTAAGTGGATTAAAGACTGCAGCAATTGCTGATTGGGAGTCCGATCTGATTATTATATTGTTCACTGTTTTTTGTACTTGAGAAGAGCTTGTACACCTTCTGTTATGGAAAAAATCTCTGCTTGAAACACAGAAGCCTCTTTATTCAAGGAAGCCATTGAATGAAAAATTGATGTCTTTGGTAATGGCCCATCCAGCCCAAGTGTTGCTGTCTTCGTTTTTAGATCCGATAATATCGGTTGCGTAAACATATTTTAAATTTCCTTGGGTCGTGTTTGAGGCATTTTTCCCTTTCAGATAGTAAAAATATAAAATATGGCAAATTTCTTCCTTTGAGGCCTCCATGCACGACGCACAATAATTCCGGACTGAACCGTCCAAGTGTAATATTGTGACAAAAAACGTTTGTAGTATACACTCACACCTTTACAACGTCTTGTCGTATGATCTGATCGGAACAAGATATACTTAGTCTTTAAAAAAAGGAGCAGGGAATACAAAATTACTTTTTCCCCAACCCAATATATGTTTAGAGTGAAATAATTTTTCAAATCTAAACATGTATATATAATATTTAAAAAGTTATAAAATCTCACGTTATTTTTAATAATTAACAAAATTTAGGATGATTCATTATTTTTCTTCGTAGGTTTTTTGCTTAAAAAAACCGTCAAATCATTTCTTCATCTATGAAAAAAAGTTTCTTTACTTTCTTCTCATTAATATTTAATTTATTTGCTTTTTCATTGATTAACATAGAGGTATAAAAAAATAGCAGACAAGTGACGTGTTAAAAAACAAAACAGGCTGGGATAAAGAAGAAAAAATTTAAAAAGAAATTATTCTTATTTTTCCAGTTATTTTAATTGTACTACATAAAAAAGGATCATAAGATTTTTCCTAGTCCATTTTTTCCCCTTTTATGATTTGTCAACTTTGATATTTTTCATGATGCTCAAAGCTTTAAAAGTCGTACTTTTTCAATCAAAAGTCAATCTATTTCTATGCTGTGTTAAAATAAAATTCAATTTAGTCCTTCTTTTCGGATGCCCGAGTATGTTTTAACCACTCTAAAAAGAATAATTTTAAATTTCCCTCCAAAAACTATTCAAAATAAACAAATTAAATACTAAAAATACTAGTTTTGTATATGCATGGTAGTTTGATACCCTTTAGCAATAATTAATAATTTTTCTGCGAATTTTTTTTCACTGTTTTCCTTATGATCTGTTGTCCAACTATGTGCTTTCAGTTTTTGTTTGTTTTATTCTTCGCCAATATTTCAATTTAATAGTAAGATGAAACTGAAATTATCAAAATTCATAAACTATATATATATTAGAGGAATAAGTTATTATCATTTTTATGTTACGTTTGTTTTACATCAATCTTTTTGCTCTTTGAAAAATGTATGATGTAAATTTGATAGAACTCTCTCTCCTCTACAAAGATGTTTTAATCTTTTTTTAATTTATTCAAATATTATTTACTTTATATTCTTAAAAATGAAGTATCCAGGAGGCAAAAATCAATATTTTCGACACCTGCTCTTCTTCGCTTTTTATCAAGGCCAAAAAACTGCTTCAACAGTACGAGAGATGTGTAGTGTATACAGAGAAGGTGTCATGTCATGTACGGTTCTACAGCGTGTAAATGGTTTGAAAAATTGAAAAATGGTTATTTTGACGTTAATGACTCTACTTAATTTGAGCATGGTATGGCATGGTATACTAGAAAATACTTGAAAGGAATGTCACGTTCACCAAATAGCTCTACATAGCCCAGTTATACCATGTCAAAGTTACTCTGTCACGATAATACTAGGCCCCATATTGCAAAAGACGTCAAAGCCACACTTCTAGAGCTCGAATGGAAGGTATTTTACATCCACCGTATTCTCCGTACCTTGCACCTACGGATTACCATCTTTTCCACTGGAGAGGCATTACATTAGATAATGAAGAGGACCTTTGAAAAAGGGCTCAACAACTTCTTCGATTCTATACTGGACGACTTTTGGCGAACGGCATAGAAAAATTGGTAGATCGGCTCAGAATTATTTTTTCTTTATCTTTTTTTAACTTCATTGAAACTTTTGAAATTCCGAAACATAACTTTAAAAATGAAATTTCTTATCTTCATTTTTTTTTAAGATACCAAAGTACTACCAATATGTGTAGTCATTAGAAAAGTTTGGCTAAAATTAAATTTTACTCATTATCATAAATTAGTACCCCTCCCTATTTTAACATTGTATGATTCGATGATCACAGCTTAAAAAACAATTAAAAACTGCAGCTTCTACACATTTAATAAAAAAAGTTATTAAAGACCATAACTTTATCGATTCTTTTAGCTTACTATTCCATTTTGACAAAATCAACTACAGCCTACTTTTACCTAGGGACGTTGAATATGTGCCTAATCTTATGATATAAATGGATAAATAATTATTATTGTCATAGCCAGAGGGGATGAAGGATGTTGTGATAGTTATAAAGAAGGCCATTGATGAGAGAAAGGGCAAATTGACATTTAATATTTATCTTGAGAGTTTAATCATAATAAGAGGACCACGGATCATATATCCAAAAATAACCTTCCCCTCAAAGTTTACAGAGGAGCACAAGACAGACTTTAAAGCCGTCTGATCGTAAAAACCGGAAAAAATATCTGAGTAAAGGAGCTCCAAGCTTTTTTGACAGGAATTGCAGACCTCCACACACCCCAGATATATCACCATTAGTATTTGGGTATTTAAAAGGGATGTTAGATACGCCACGAAGTAGCAACTGAAGTTTGCTATCATGGATATCTGAGACAACTTGGACAAGAACTCAAGGCTTTACAATAACACATGGCAACTGTCCGCGACAGGGGCATTGTTCTGTCAAACAGGGCAATACATCGTATATAGTGGAGTACAAGTGATTCTAATTCATGCAAACTAAGTTTGTCTGGATGTGACAGAGATTTATTATCGTAAAACTATTGGATTCTGCTTTATTTTAATAAATTTACATCAACAACCATTATGACTCAACATTATAATTTAACAAATAATAAAATCAGTTAATTGTGCACATTGTTAATTTTTATAGCAACCTTTTTATAAATTATAACTCCCTCTGAAGTACTATTTACATCAAAATTTGAAATTGTAGAATTAGTAAAACAATTGTCTTCCACAATTATAGGAAAAAATTAATGTAAAGTCCAGGAACTTTACAAAAACAGCTACAAAAAGTTCAGATTCATATTGGAAGCTATGATTGTTAGCAATGGTATTGAATGATTTGTGGTTCCTGATAATATTTTTAAACGTGAAATTAACATTTCATGTTTAATCACACTGTGATTTTGACATAAATCTATCAAAACTTAATCTAATGAAAGAGGTTGCAACGTTCCCAAAGCTCCCTTACCTATATATCTATATATATATAAATCAGTAATTATATTTGATTAATTGCACTAGTATGAATCATTAAAGATAATGTATACTATATGTAGAAAGACAAATAAATAATGTATAAAATAAGCTTTAAATCAAATTGTCAATGCATGTCCGTTTTGTTAGATTTGCATCAATTTGTTTTTATATATATATATATTTTGGCGAAAATCAAATATAACTTAGATTGTCTTTTTTTATATTGTTATTATTTCAAGTTACTAATATTTGATAAGAAATAGCATGATGGAAAAAAAATCAAATAAAAATCTTCAAAAACTCCTCTTTTTTTTTTACAACATTCAATTTTGATTGATTAAAAAATTAGAGTTGAGAGTGAAATAGAATATTATCAACACATAAATTGGAATATTTCTTTTACTAATGGTGTAAAAATTGTGGTATTAAATCAATTTAAATAAAATGTGATGTTGTTATTCAAACATTTACATACAAAATAAAGAAAGTGTCTTCATTTTTGTAATCATATACCCATTATATAATTATTAATTACTAATTCATTTAGATTTATGAAATGATTGAATTATGTAATTATAATTTATCATTTAGAATCATTTATTAAAAAATATTAATAATGCATTTTATGAAAATACCTCAAAAACAAAATTCATCTCATAAAAAAATAAAAACAGAGGCGTAACAAGGTGCAGATGTAAAACTGAACCACTGGTTCGAGTTATACCACTCATGCATCCTTATTTCAAGCTCTATGGGCACAAGATGACTCGTTGCAGACCCGTAGTGAGTGAGAGTTTCCAAAAGACGGACATTCAAGGCAGTCCTTGGAAAAAGTCCTTACAAAATCAAATCCTACTGGACAGCAAGGGCTTCTGCAAGGGGGGGAGGGGGCAAAGGGACTGTAGCCCCTCCCTTTTGTGAAGGAATTTTGAAAAATGACCGTTTAAAAAGAAAAAAATTAGTGAAAAAATGGAAAAAAATATTTAGGATTTATTTTCAAAAAAAAAGTCCCCCTAACAAATTTTGCAGCGGAATCAAAAATTAAAAAAACAAAAGAGCCCCTTGAAAATATATATATATATTCCTGCGGGTGCCTATGGTGATGAGCAGTTCAGGCATAATTTCATTCCAAAGGATTCCTTCTCACACATACACTCTTCTCCAATGATGAGCACCGATCTCGAATTCGGGATCCTACTCTCAAGAGCGCTTTCATTTCACACCTTTTATGTTCCAACACCTCCTTTTTTATTATTTCTCTTTATTTATCTCTCTTTCTTCCACTTTTATTCACTTTTCTTTCCAGCTATGAGTATGTCCTGCAAATATATGGACTTTTCTTATGAGATCAATTCAAAAATGAGTTACATCCTTGAAATATTGTCGTGGCTTTATTTCAAATTGAGAACGATATAGGGCGTTTTGGGGGGAGATGTTAGCACTTAAAAAAGCATTGAACCTAAAAAATAAAATAAAAATATGGCGTTTTTTGTGAAGGACATGAGGCAAACAAAGAAAAATAAGGCTATGTTTGGAATCATTGTACCCTTTTAGCTGGTGAACTATGTTATTGGTTGATATTAAATGTAAATTTATTCATTTATATGATACACATAATTTATCTACGCTCTACAGTTTCGAAAGCATACAAGGACATTTGTAGATTTTCTTGATACAAGAATTCTATTGAGTTGTGCAAATGCAGTGATACGAGTAAGTAAACATTTTCAAACAATAGAAGGCAGATTGGATGATGCATTATGCTATAAGGTATATAGATATAGCATGTTATATGTATATTTATAATTTAAAAAATCTACATCAACACTCAGTCTCTGATTATAATTATTCTAATAACTAAAGATATTTGATATCCAAGACATACTCTAAGTTTTATTCACATCATAAATTGATCCTTCCATTATTGAAACAATATATCAAAATTAAGTTGGAGAAAGGTAATTTTGTATATTTTGCTTTATTTCAATACTTTATAAGAAGTGTTACAATCGTCCAATTCTGTTCGATAACCTGTTCCCAATGAGAATTCAACTCCTAATGCCCTTCTCGTAGTTATTGTCAGAAAACTTGGACGACCAATTATCACAGCCCACAAAAAAGTACTTCAAGTGCACACTCAGCTTTACAACGCTTTGTTGTATGATCCCATATGATCAATAATGAACAAGATATACTTAGTTTAAAAAGGAGCAGCCAATACTAAATTACTTTTTTTCCCCAACTTAATATTTTCTAATTTAACTTTTATTATCAAATTTATTTATTGAAAAAATGGAAAGAAAAAATTAATGAATAAAAAGTCAATTGAGGGTAAAATTCTATGATAAGTTTTGAAATATTTTTTTTTATATATAGAATAGTTATCTGGTCCTGTTTTATATGAACTATAAGTATTTATTATATAATCCCTTTTACATTATATAGATAACATACACCAATATTTATCATAATAAACTCTACTAATTCGAGTTATGTATCTCAATTTGTTCTAAAGTTATGGTTGATTATGCGTTTTCAACCTCTCAAAATTTACAGGCCTCTTGCTGTTACTCAATCTTCCTACTTTTTTAAATGATTACAAACAAACCAAGGCGAAAACATAACCTCCATTCAACTTTGGAGGTAATATTGTATTAAAATAAATAAAGTTTAAATAAAGAAGACCATTTTAGATTACTGTAGAAGTACATTTGACCCGTCACGACTTTTCTATATATTAAATGTGAATGTATGTGTGTGTTTAAGATTTAACTTGCTTTGGCCCCACCAGTTCACCTGTATAACATTTAGGCTAGGTGTTCCATAAAATATTTGAATGGTTCCTTGTTAGTTAGAAAGACGGTGTTGGTAGAGTTTAAACTATATTTTGGCCCAGTACTTGACCTGTACAACCTAAGAGCAGGAGTGTATTATAGCATATTATAAGGGTTTCTTGATGTCTACAAACAGGGCGGCAGTAGAGTGTAAACTGAATTTTGTGGAAGCAATTCACCTGTACAACCTAAGAGGATATTTGGAGATTTCTTAGATGCTCAGCAAGCTACTGCGAGATTGCAAGTTAAGGGTCTGACCCAGAATTAAGCAACTACTTCCTCCTTGCGTAAAAGAAGAGTGCTTATATAAATAAAAAGGCCTAGATATATGTAAGATCATACACATAAAACTTTACGGTTTTTATTTTTTTGTTTCATATTTATCTTAATTAATTTTATTTTCTTAATTTCCTGGGCAATGTCAGGCAAACTTACTCTTGTAAAAGTGGAAAAAAAAAGCTACTCTAAAATATGATTTAATGAACACTCTATGTAACTTAAAATATGTCGCTGAATGAATGCTCTATCATCCCTGGTAACAAAATTCCTAGTAATAATAAAATTAAAAGCCAATTCTATAAATGTCTTTATAAAGTTACAACTTTTAGACTCTGGATCAAACATTTTATACACGTTTTATGCCTCCTCGTTATTTTTGGTTCTCTTTCTCTCCCTTTTCATAATACATATACAAAGCTCGCTTTATTACGAATAAAATTAGCGAATAAATTGCTGAGTTCCACTATTACATTTATATTTATGTACAAGGCTTCGCATATTTATTATAGTAGTTTATTCTTTCTTTCTATTTTAAATCTTCTCCTGTCATAATAAAAAAAAATCAAATTCAAATCTTCAAACCTTTGTTTCTTTTCTTTAGATGTACATTAGAGTGCTTCTAGAATTATTTTCTTTCAAAATGTTCATGGGACATAGTCCAAAAATGTCATACTGAAGTACCAAAACCACTATACTTTGCCCCTTCCCTGATGTATAGTGTGGAAATCAAAAATAACCAAGACATCACTCCCCTTTATCTTTGCTAATATTCAAACCAATATCAACTCATTTTAAAATATTCACAACCCAGAGATTCTAAAATAAATATTTGCAATTCTTACGTTATGAAAAAATAACAGGCTAAATAAATAAATGGAAATGGATTTCAATATACAAAAATAAATTTGAGAGGACCATTTAAGTATCATCATATAACATGTTATTTAGGGAAACTCCTGTTAAATTGTATAATATAATTACATATAGGGTTACATGATATTATGTTTAAACTCTAGTTGCGTCGAAACTAGATCAAAACAAACAGTATAGAATAAAATAACAGTTTTTAACCACAATGGAATCCAAGAAAGAGGCTATAAACAAGGAGTTCCTGAAGGACGAATCTCGAACAGCTATATTGAGGAACCTGTATACCCTTGAGGTCACCCCCATTGTCATCAAGAGAACCATCAAGAGGTTCGGGGAGACTCAACCTATCAAGGACAGACCCAGATCAGACAGACCAAGCTCAAAAAGTCTTTAAGGCAAGGATTATAATAAATCCCAGGAATAACCTCACCAAGATGGCCAACAACAATGATAGACCTTATCCGAGATTACCTTGGATGTATCCTTACAAGTTGAAGAGGCAACAGCACCTGTCAAGCAAGGACAAGACTAAAAGACTTGAGAGGAGCAATGTCATTCTTCAGAAGCTGAGGAATGACATGGCTCCCAACATTGTGTTCAGTGATGAGATTATTTTCACTGTGGAACAGGCTTTTAACGCCCAAAATGTTGGGACTCTAGTAAAAAAACTAAAAAAACAAGTGAGATAAGTGACCACGGAGTCAACAGAGTGCAGGAGACAAAGTCTGTGATGGTTTGGACGGCCGTGACACAGACAGGGAAGTCCCCCTTTTTTGTTTGTGCTGGCCGGGGTGAAGATCAACACCAAGGAGTATATCAGCACAATTCTGGATGAAGGTATTGTTCCCTGGGCCCAACAGCAATTCCAGAATGAGCCATAGACCTTCCAACAGGATGATGACCCTCCCACCCATCCAGAGAGACACAGCGGTGGAGGAAGGCCAATTTGAGTGGCTTCTGAGACAAGACAGTCTGGCCCCCACCAGCCTAGATCTAAATGCCATGAATTATTCCATGTGGTCCATTTTTGAGAGCAGAGCCTGTGTGACCCCCAGCAAGAATTTGTCAATTTCCCATGTTTGAGGGAATGTATTTTACAATTTTCTTCATGTATGTCTTTTGGAAATGTAATCATTTAAATGGATGAAAGGCCTAAATATCTGTAGGTCATCTATTTTTACAACAGATTGCACTACATATTTGACATTACCGTTATCAAAAATGCATTAATAGTATTGGCTAATTATAACAAATCATTAAATTAAGCACTCAAAATACTAAATAAAACCTCTAATAGTTCTTTCAAATAGGAGTTATGACAGCTGAAAACTTTCAGCTCATCAGCAACAAGAATGAAAAAATATGATCTTCTTCGACTGAGTGTCTGCTCTTTCCCTTGAGTTATTTAGGTATAACCAAAGATTAAATAAAATTATTTGTAGATCCTTCTTAGAATATATAGTCCTCTACATTGTGTAAGAAATGAACTGTTAACCACCTGCTGTATTTAAGTATAATTAAGGATTGTCAAAAAATAACAGTATTTAGATTAGAACAGGAAAAACGGTTGGTGCTATCGTTATTTTTTGTTCGTTTTTTAATAGATCGTCGGTGAGTTAACATCTTACCTGAATGAAGAATTCACCCCTACCCTTTTTGTATTTAAAAAAGAACACATAAAAAAAAGAGTAATATTTAAATATTATTATAATATTTTCCCTGCACTAAGTCTAATTAAAATGTAGGAGCAATAATTCATTTTTTCCAACCAAAATCATATAGGAGAGAGCTGATGTGAACAAGGGTCTTACCATATGTCTCCTTCTCTTTTTATTCTAGTGCTCTACCAAATGCCCCTCCTTTTTGTATAACATAATTACTAAACTTTTTTATTCGAAATGAAAAAGTACAGATTTTCCCAATATTTTAAATTTTTGTAAAATGGATCGTGCTACTTATTCTTGTGACTAGTCACAAGTACCATATAGTACAGTTTTGACGATATAAATGCACAATCCACTGGGGAGAAATTATTCTCCTGAACTCGATATGCGTAGGTTCGAATCGCAGTTGCTCCTAGAGAAAAATATATAAATTAGTTCTATGGACTTCAAAAGAAAAACCCTAGGTCAGATGGAGTAATGGATCACCTTCTTACATTTAAAAAAAGAAAGATGGGAGGTTTCTACTATGTACTACTACTCATTTGTCAGCCTGTTCTAAACAAAAAGGAATATGATTTACCTTTACTGGAGTAATGCACTATTACAGTCAGATATTATAAGGGATATATTTAATAAAATGTGCATTTTTTTTCACTATATATATAATAGGTTAGGTATGAATACTATTTTTATTTTCTTTAAGCCTTTATTTAGAAGGCAAATAATTTATAAAAATTAGAATTATCTAAAATTATCTGGTGAAGATCCATTTACAAAAATATAAATAAACCTTATAGTGTAAAATTTCTTCACCAGATTAAGGATTACCAATATAAAATACTCAAATATATAATCTAATAACATTAGTATGTAAAATAAATAAAATACAAACATGAGTAAATTTGCTTTTAAAATAGTAACTGGCTCTTTTTGTTGTTGTTGTTGTTTTCCCCCTTTTTGTAAAAAGTTTTACTATTTTCTGCAAATTACTAAAATGTATTGATGTGTTTGATGAATGATATCTAATGATTTCCGAGGCCCAGTTCCTAGGGACTTTCAATTCAAACACACCATATCTTACCACCTTCCAAAATTAAAATAGCACGAATATCCTTCACAACCAAAGGTTTTCCTACACTTATATTCTTTGCTAGGCAGCTCTTAACATTTAATAAAGCATTCCCTATCGACATACCTTTAGGAGTACTTTCTTTATTTTTTGATGACACGCCAAATATAATTATCACCGTAATTATATTAACGTTATTGTCCTCAAGACCTCTCAGGCCTAAACTAATAAATGATCTCATAATATGTAATTGTGGAAGTTCCGAAAAAGTGTGTCTAATAGTGTAGAATAATTTACCACAATCTTTACATGATTGCTGAAAAACAAAATTCCTGCTGCTATTTGATATTGAGCTCTGAATTTTCTTCCATCAGCTATACGGAAAGTAGAAGACATAATCCTATGCATCCAATCACTCGATAGATTTAATTCCCTAATCCATGCATCGCACTTTGACAACCCAGAGTCCTCTTTTGAGTAAGAAGAACTCTTTTTCAAATGCCAAGGAATTGACATATTGTGTAGCTTGGCCATTTCTAATTAGAGGAAAAGTAAACTTCTGGGTAAAAAAAAAACAGAGTGAACACCAATATAATGTATTGTTACCTAATTTTTTGTGAGTGCCTCCCATTCCAAAAACAAAGGATCCCGTAAATTTTTGGAAGAAGGTTTCTTTCCATGATTCTTATTAATAATATCCAGGGGCATTCTACAATCGTAAGTGTTTCTACTGTCCTCAAGAGCAAAGGTCTTTTGCAGGCGGGAAAAAATATTAATCTGGAAACGGGACAGTCTAATATAACTATATGCCATAAAGTATATGCATATTTTTTCTTAATAATATTTTATTTTCATGATGGATTTGATTTATTTGAGAGATTTTCTCCACGTTGAAAGAAAAAAAAAATCAAAATTAAATATTTTTGATTTATACGCGATTCACATTTTTATTACATTTTTTACACAATCAAAAGATTTAAATTGTAATAATGATTGAGTTGCATTAGATGGGGGAAAGGATGGGTTTGTTTGCATAACCTGGATTACTGTGAAGCATACGTACTTATATCTACAACCATTCAAGTATATTGATTGATTTATATTTTCCCTCTCTAGGTACATACTCGTATATTTTGTAATCAAGGGATTGATGTCATTCCATATTATTAGAGGGAGATAGGGTAGCGTTATGAGAGGGTGTTTTCCTCTCTCAGGACTGCAGAGTCCGGGTCATCGCCTTTTCTGGTAAAGTAGGAGTTAGAAGTAGGAAAATATGTACTAAGCCGGACTCCGGCTACAAAAATTATAAGTTTCTGTGAATAAAACTTATTTATAATCTAAGACTAACATTGAGTATTTTTAAATTTTTCTTCTAAATGATTGTAAATTATAGTTAATAATTACTATTGATTTATGAGAATTGAAAATTGAAACAAATTTATAAGTTAACTTATATAGTCTATGTGATGACAATATCCGAACATCTCTATAGTCTAAGTTATTGGGTTGCGTAGAGCATAGCCACTAGCCATGCTAGTTCAATTCTTAGTCTTATATAAGCTATAAAATAGTGTGTTGGAGTAAGAGTCGGAATAGGAATCGTTGACATTCATAACTGAGGCCGGAGTCGGTTATTTTATGTCGTGACTCCGCATCCCTGCTATTTTGTCAACATCAAAAAAGATACAATTATAAGTTGGGGGAACTGTATTGTGCATGGCTGCTTCAGTCGTAAATTATCATGCATCGAGTTCTATGGTCTCAAAGGTGAAAAAATCGCCTTATTATACATTTTTACTATCTAAAAGATAAAAACGCGTCAAAAGCGACCAAGAAAATTTTCCATGTATATGGGGACTATACCTTTTTGGTTGGTGTTCAAAACAGGGTTCAAGCAATTTGGTTCTGGTGTAGCAGAAGTGAATGATGCACAGCGTACAGGTAAACTTGTCGTCTAAAATGTCCTTAAAATTATGGAATATATCGAGTTAGACCCTGATGTTAGCTGTCATATCGTAGCCCAGGAGCTGGACATTGATGATAAACATCCAAGAACTCTGATAGGAAGTTTTTATGCATCCACCCTATAGTGTGGAGTGAGAACCAAGCCACTACCACCTGATCTTGTCAATGGGCAACGTACTTGGATTATAAATTTGGCCTCAATAGAGGCCTGTGGAAATTGGTTATCTGATTTTTTTTTGGCAGTAAGAACAAAATATTTAACAGAAAACTTCGCTTAAATAGTATGATTGTAACACTTCTTGTAAAGCATTGAAATAAGGCAAATAATTTGGAATTACTTTTTTCCCACCATAGTAACATAAAAATTCATGTGAAGAAAATCTGATCAGTTTTTTCATTGTTTTCCAGTACCTGATATCCTTTTGAAACTGCTTATATAATTTTAGCAAAATTCAAAACTCACTCAATCGGAAGACATTTAAGGTATTGAAGCGCTAATTACATAGAAACGGGACGTTTGCAACAAGTGCTTTAAGTATTTTTCTATTATTTCATATACTTACACTTAACACCAAGAATGCCTTATAGCGAGAGTATGGCCCTGAACTATTTTTTTGAGAATAAACTTCTCTGATCTAAAATATATATCTTATTATGTCTAGAATCTATAATACATTGAAATTTAATAATTCAACATCCAGAAAAGTCTTGTTATTTATTCATTAAAAAATTTTATTTTGTCTAAATTTTTATATTCATAGCTCAAACTCAATTGGTTAGCTTCTGCAACTACGTCTGTCTGCAAGAACAGTAATGGCATTTAAGGGATTGTATAGATTTATAGATATAAACTTTAACCAAAATGACACTATTTTCAACTTTAACCTTCGAAAAATACCACTTATTTATACTTTTCAAACTTGAAATATCTTTATTTCGTTTAAATCATTAGAACATTTGGGAAAGTAAACAAAAATATAATTTTGTATGACTAATTTGTTTTCCAAAAGGGAATCTTCTACAGAAGTTGTCTTACGGGTCATTTTGAAAATTGGCTTAAATCTCATAAGTGTAAATAAAAAATAAAAATATATATTGCAAGATTGACAGACAACGTATCTGGGGACAAAGATAACTAGTGATAAAAATCGTGAGTATTTTGGGTATGTTAAAGAAAAAGAAACCGAAAATCCACAAGGTAACCCTGCCAATTAGAATAAGCTGTTATGACCGTTCAATAGGTCAGCTACAATCAGCTGCGACGAGATAGATAGGGATTGATTACCTTAATGTACGGGAAAAAATAGGATATAAGAGATTACAAATGACTAATAGGGAGGTTGTTTGTGTATGATAGATGTGATGTTTCATTAAAACTTCTTCTGTTTTCCTGGTATAAGAGAGCATGTTAGGCCAATTTTATGCTAAGAAATTCTTTGTATGTAGAAGGGAAACTTAGTATACACTAATAATCAAAGACCACGGGAAAGCTTTTTACCAGAAACGAAGACCAAAAAGATATATTGGCAGAAAATGGGAGTGAGTGGATTACTTCATGGAAACAAAGAGGTCAAAATTCGCTTAGGTATGGAGATACGAAGAAAATGGGGTCTTAATAATATATATGATGTTTTAAATGCAATGAAACTACTCATCCTGCAATAGCGATGCTGAAGCGATCCCTTCAGCTATCCTTCAACCCAACAAAAATACCAAAACCATAAACGTGGTTATAAATAATACATATCGTTCCATAAAAAGTAGATTGCGTTTTCAAGATCTAAATCCAGTTGAACTACACATTTTTTGAGGGCTCCAATGAAAAACAATATGGGACCCTATACTCACAGCCAAACAAAGATATAGCCCCTAAAGTTACTGTAGTGTGGCACAGACATTAGAACACGACTTCAGGGGATGCAAAAGACTGGAGAAAGCGGTAGGAGTACTGGCAGAGGTTATTTTTCGAAATGTTGGGAGAGCACCAAGACAAAATGAACTACTTTACGGCTTCTTGACTGAAAGTCAAAACGAGCCTTTGAGGATGGTGTCCAAGGCAGTGGCAAAGAGGGTATCCCTGGGATGTCATATTTCAAGAAAAGTTGCAATACAGGAATTCAAGTTTAAGGAAGTCTCTTGCCGGAGCAAGTTTTAAGATTGCTACGGTTTTTATTTTGTCTGTCTGCTATTCTATGTGACATATAATTTGTGTATAAATATTTATTTAATTATCTACTTTTTTTTTTTTTACTGGGTCTGAATAATTATATTATTATTGTAGTTCTTATACTTTATACTTATTGGTTTAAATCGTTTATACTCGTATTTTTATTATTATTTTGAATTGTGATTTAGTCTATGGGAAACGATGGATGGAGAAGATAACAGAAGATTGTTATCTTTTTGTATTTTTAATCATAACAGCTGAAAAAAAGAAAATGTATTCATCAGATTATCAAATCCAAAACAACGGGCACAGATTTTTGTAGCTCTAATAACTTTAGTTTTCTTTTCTTGCTAGTACGTTTCAATTTTCAAAATAGGAAGAAACATAATTAACGTCCCAGATTACATTATTGAGTATTCCAAGCAATCCTTTTGTGTCCGATTCAGATGAATCCATAAAATTAATTACAGTGTGAAAATCAACATTTTCGAACTGATCAGTCTCTGCTTTTCAGACTAATATTAATGTCTCAAGTTATAGAAAATTGAAAACTCCGGACATTCTTATAGAGTTTTTTTTTTTTTTTTTTTTTTTCAATTGATATTGCATGAAATGGTACATATGAACTAGGTAATTGAAAGTATGTATCTAATAATGCATTAAATAAATTACAATTTGTCAATTCAATGTTGACAGTTCTATTAGAAATAGATGTATGGATATTTATATATTATATTATTATAGTTACAAGAAATTACATAGAAAAACCATAAAATACTAAGTAAAGTAAATAATATGTATTTCATAATCAATAACATATTGACATTATATTAATGATCGTATATAAAGCATGATGTTTTTCTACAAATAACTATGACAGATCCATACTAGTAGGGAAGACCAAGGAGAGTTGTAATTATAGTTGTATAATTGTATAAAATATGAGGTTAGACGAGTAAAATCAAGGGTGTCCACAGGAATTTATTTTTGTATATTTTTTTCTTTTTTGAAATCCAAAAATTTTCATTTCTTGGAAAAATTTGAAAAAATTAAATTTTTCTGAAAAAAAAAAAATTCAAAAATTATTAGCTATTCTTAAAAATAAATTTTTTTGGAAAAAAAAATAAAAAATTTACAGCGGTTCACAAAAAAAATTCAAAAATTAAATTTCAAATAGAGTATTTTTATACAAAAAAAATTCAAATATGAAATTTTTGGTGAAAAATTTCAAAAATTCATAGTTATTAACAGAAAAATTAATTTCTTGGAAAAAAAGTTCAAATATAAAATTTTCTAGCAAAAATTCCATGATTTGGGGGGTGGGGGTGTTACAGTTCCTCTAGTCCACCACCTGCGGACGCCCCTGGCAATACTTTTTGTAGTTGCATTCTGAACCATCTTATATATTTTCTAAACCTCTTACTGTTATTTTGTATTTTTGAAGAGAGAACAATATAAATAATAATAAAATATATTTTGTTAATATAAAGTTATCACTACTAAATGAAAGACACTGTGCATTTGTAAGTAAATGTAAGTCCTTGTTGGATTCAGAGCGGGACTGAGACTCGTCTTGGGGTGAATTCTGCCTATGTCTTTGCAAGATATGAAGTGATATTGATGTTTATCTCCTTGAAGCCCATTTAATTAAATATCATGACAGCTAAGCTGCTCTCCTCAAAAAAATTATTTTAACTGTCAAGATTATCACGTTCATTTTGTTTATATATTTTACAACTATAATTTTTGCTTTAATTACACCGAGTTAGTTTGAATTAAATTTGCCAAATTATAACACAACATACCTTGTTGGATTTTTCATTTTCCGGTAAACAATTTTCTAAATTACAGGATCCCGTTTCATTAAAAAAGAATATTCAAATTTTTTCTAAGTATTTGTCCCATATGTTCTCAATTCCCATTTTCGTCATTTTTATCGTGATCACTAATAGTGCACTGGTGTTTTTTTGTTATGCCTCAGGTCCCTCTTTTTTTAATTCTGTAACCCAATCCAACTTGCTACAAAAAAACTTAAAAATTAAGTATGAACAAGTAAAGATGGGGATTGTATCATTTTAAAATAGACAACTTGACTTGGAGGCTAAAAGTCAACTTGTGCATTACTAGAATACATAAAAGCAGGACTTTCTGGGAAATTTATCATATTGTGAACTCCCAGGAAACAGACCTTTCACATCCTGTGTCCCTAAGATTAAAAGTTACCTTATCACGTGATCTAGGAACGCCTGTTAATATCAACGAATAAATATAGCTCCACGTTTCGGTCATATACCAAGTTTTGGCAATATCCACAAAAACTTTACAAATTTGTAAATCTCAATCTATAGAGTGAGGAATATACAAAAAGTTGAAAGGATGTACAAATGGGACATGGCATACTATATGGTACCAGAAATATTTTCGTAGTTCAGTAGGAAAGTCCGCAGAAGGTGACCTAGATGGGCTTTAGTTCCCCCCCAAATTAAGGAGTTTTTGCATTTTACTAGAAAATTTAATTTTTGAATTTATTTCTCAAAAAGTTTAATTTTTTGTTAATAGCTGTGGATTTTTGAATTTTTTTCCCTAAGAATTTAATTTTTTAAGAAAAACTATGGATTTTTGATTTTTTTTTTTCAAAAAATTCAAAAAACCAAGCCCCCAAAAAAAAAAAATATATATATATATGTATGTATATATGATTCTGCGGACACCCTTGTTCTTAGTAAAAGTTGATTTCATTTTTATATTATTTCATCAATCGGAACCAATCTTACAGTTCTTGAAAAAAGCATTTAAAGGTTGATAAAGTCCTGGGGCTGTATTTATGGAGATTAATTTTCTTCTGATACATCTGCGAATAATTATTGATCTTGAATCTTTTCTCATAAAGAATATTTTAACATGTTACTATTGAATTCATTTTTTTACATAGGTAATCTTTGATTTCCTAATTATGAATCCAATCTACCTCAATAACTTCTTATTCATGTATTTTCTCATAACCATATACAAAGTTTTTTAGTTTTTTCGCCCAAAATTTTACTACTTTTGCAAATATATGGTTTTTGACAAATGCTTAGCATGTCTGTACATGATCCAAGAACTTTTGAGTAGTGTAACTTTATTTTAGTAAATATAATAAAAATTGCACAATAAGTTTCGAAATTGTAATTATAGATAAGATATGTGCACAATAGTGTCTGATTTGAAATTTCAACATAGTCATGTACAGCTCCAAGCAGATAATTAAGTCGAGTGAATCGCCTTTCTTTGTAGATACTGAACAACTTTTGAACTCTTTTCTCCTCTAAAAATTGATTCAAGTCATCCGACAATGATACTGTTTTCCAATTATGTACATTGAATATACAACAAGAATTTTTCAAGAATTTGCCTAAATAATGAGTGTGGCAGGTATTAAATGATAGTTTTTACCTAATTGATGCACTAAGATCGAAATTAATCATTCTAAAAGGTGTCTTATAGAATTTTACAACTAAAAATCTACCCAACTACAGTTCTTAGATTGTGTATGTACCGATTATATGTAGAAGCTGAGATATGGATAAAACTGTATCAAGAGTAATATAAGGTATACGGTCATATTGGGCTTCCTTACTTTGTTTGGGAGGACAATGTATTGTCCTTTTTTGTCATAATATGTCTAGGTAGGCTATTTGGAAGATAAAAAACCCAGGTTAAACAAAAATAAAAAAATTCCGCATAAAACCCACTCCTACTTATACTAAACAAGAAGAAGAAAAATGAACTGGTACAGAGAGAATGATCCAGAAAGAAGAGAACAAAAAAAGTTCAAAGGGATGTTAATCATTGCTTCTCGTGTTTGACATCTTGTAACGAAATAAATATGTGTGATTCAGAGAAGAAACAAAGATCGATATGAAAAGTAGAAAAAAGCATATATTTATCGAGTGAAAGTGAAGGGCCTATTGTGTGAGAGAGCGTTTAGCAAGGATTGGAGACTAAGGCACAATAAATCACTCCATGAAGATTACTTAATGTAATTCAAACTTTTCAAAAAACGTTCTTTCTTCGATTTCCCTTGCTATGTAACATCTAGATGAGTTACATGAAAAAAGTGTGGTTGTTTATGTATAAAGTAATCACGCCAACTGTTTCGAGGAAAATTGTAGTGACAATTGCTGCTCTCAAACACATTTTGCAGGACATGGATGAAGCACCACACATTGAGCAAAATTTATCATCAACATTACTCAACACTCAAGAGGTACTTTGTCACATGTCTAAATATCACAAAACGCATTTGCTCCAGTTCACAGCTTTTCTCAAGTCTTATGAGGAAAAACATATTACGGTTCGCAAGATACTGATAATGAATAAATAAAACAATTTTTCCAGCTATCAGACTTTCCTTATTTTGAACCTGGTTTACACCTACAAAAGTTAAGTGATGCTCAGCTCCAAAGTTTTGATAGGGCTATATCATCCAAAACTGAAGATATTCCCCTACAATAACACAATTATGATACAAGAACATCAATAATTTTATATAGCATGGTACAACAAGTGTCCAATGACATAGTATTGTATCGACAAAGAAGCTGCTTTTGTACTCCTTACTATATCTCCCTCTCTCTCCTTTAGCCACATAATAACAAAAAAATAATGCACTAATTTGGAGTAATATGAAAAGTGTCGAGAAACAAACGAAGCACAAATTAAGTATACACTTTTCATCCTACGATCATGGCAAACCCATTGCTATCCACGTACATTTTGCAAATCTATCATGCTACGTTGATGTGCTTGTTGATAAATCTCGTCATAACGTACAGATTCAGGAATAAGTTGATCTACTTGAGAGTACTGGAGTTGGTGATATTTTAATGGATGTTGTAAAAACGTTAGCTAGAAAAAACATTCACTTTTTTGGTGGTGACCTTAATTGAACCAATAGAAATTTCAACAAAATTGTAAATCTCGAGATTATTTGACGATGACACAAAGGTTGCAAGATAGAAATGGAAATTGCAATATAAGTGAAAGATATAATGCCTTATGAACGTTTGTTGGCTCTTAAACATGGAAAGAATAAAACTGGGGAAATACTGCCAAAGATATTATTTCGGTAATATCAAACTGAATACAAACTAGATAGTTTCACAGTCATAGGATTTTGCTTCTATAATATTTGACCAGTACAACGATTATAGTTCTTTTAGACATGCTTCACTGGTAGTACCAAAAGGGAAGCATTAGATCTGCAAATGATTTTGAAACATTTTTCTTTAATATTTTCGACTTATATCACGATATTTACGTATTATACTACATAAACTCTAAGTCGTGTTCATAATATTATTGCTATGTTAATTATTGATTCTACAAACCCTGATCAAACAAAAATCAATTTATTTTTTTAGGTCAGAAGTATTTTGAAAACGCAACCAAGGACATCAAAAATTCGTTAATTTGTCAAAAATAAGATAGCTGGCTCATTTTGAATCAATTCGTGCTGTATGGACTAGTTACGGCCCTTTAATTGAAGTATTAAGATTAATGTACAGTTCATATCGTTTTGAACCAAAAAGGACGAACCTACCAACATTGTTGCTTTGTAATTTGCCGAGCGTTAATTTTGTAATTTCACTGATTCATCATAATATGCAGAGGATACACCAGATGACTGAAATCTTACAAATGCAGGAACTTAACATAATTCATGTAACCGATGTAATTAAATCAACAGTCAAAAACTTGTGATTGATAAGAGATGACACAAATCCTATGAATTAGACAATTGTAGCAGGTGTAATGTTTTTGAAGAAAATCGGTGTTGATGATCCAGACGCTAAATTAATCTTGATAAACATCGACAAAGAGAAAAACCTTCACGATTTATTAAATACAACATTGAATTTATCAATCATTAAATTTTTAATATTATAATTTTGAAATACTCTAAGAATTTTTTTAAAAATGTGATGTGTTCAAACTCTTTTTAACAAATTCTTAAGCCACCTCATACAATTTCATCACTTAAACATATCAATAACCGTATTAAATTTTTGCACCAAAGAGGATGTTTGGTCTAGTTCACGTATCTATATTAAACTCTCGTTCTCTCTAATCAGTATTTTACAACGTCATTTCTCATGTAGGTTTTTTTTTTTTTTTTTGAGGAAGGAACAAGTGAGTTTCAAAGATCTGGCAACTTTTATATCAACATTTATATAAACTGTAAAGTATTATCATTTCGTCTTGACAAAACCAGTAACAGTATCATAGAAAGTTAGAAACTTTATTAAGCTAAAGCTTATAAAAATTACTAATGTTTTTCTCCTGGGGGAAAGATTGCCTTTCAAATAGATTTATAAAGGATAACACTCTCTTGGGCTACCTTGAAAACTCATTGAATAAAAATTATATAGAGTTATTCATCTAATACTGTTTAAACTCGTTATAATATAATTATATTAATCAACGATGTCATTGTCATTAATAGTTTTCAATAATTTAAAATATATATTTTGTCACGAATGGAAGTATATTGAATTTGCACCGGAGTTCATTTACAATTATACATATAAATATAATGCAAAATTTTTAGATGATTGAACGGATTATCCTGTTTTAAATTAGTTATAATGTACAACTAAGAGACTGATACAAAAAAAATGGGGAATACTGAAAATGAATTTATACATTGCTATTTTCTAAAAACTTATTTTTAGATATATCGAGAAAAAGTGAGGGCTTAGTCCCATTTGTTGCCGTGGACCCTATAGTAAAAAGGACTTTATGGCTTATGAAATATATATAATTTAATCATCTACTTTATAGATACATTAATATACGCCTAAAAATGCTTAAATAAAAACATTTTCGTGGTAGAGGAGATTTTGGCTGTAAATAATTTTTTATATTTTCTAGATTGCTTTGAAAATGCTCTTGCATCCGAAAAGAAGGATTTAAAATGAATTTGATTTTATAGGTTAAGTTATGTAACTAAAACATAAATAAAAATTACTAATTTTGGTTATCATCATCTATTACTAATTTGTAATATTCGTGCATTTGTTTCCCCCTTTTATTTTTCTCGAATACGAATAGTGCTAATTAGTGTGTTTTTTGTTTGCAAAAATTCATACTAGTCGGAAATTTTTAGAATTACACCCTCATCTATACAATTTGCTCTCAACAGGTCTGGATGTAATCAAACCAATAAGATTATCATCAATTAATCATTGCCTATCGTGGAGGTATACAAATTTTATTAGAATAATACATATTATACTAATTAAGCCTGTTATTAAGAGTAATTGTAAAAAAATACATCAATGTCCATTTAGTCTATCCCAATAAGTAAAAAGTACACTACAGTTGTTATCTCTTTGTGTAAGGGTTACTATTTCATTCTTTCCACTTCTGATTGAAAAACAATATAAGGTGTTGCCATCAACATATGTAGATTTTTGTACCAGGAAGTGACTAAGTCTTGCTTCCCCTTGCTTAGCTATTCTTCATTTTAATTTTAATTAAATCTAATAAACTCCTAGATGGTAGATATTAAAAAAAGAGATTTATTCAATACATACAGGAACATCTTTTTAGCTTGTCTACGATTGGCGACAAAGGCTGCCTCCAAGTGGGGAAGGAAGGCCTTGTACAAATTTGAGCTGTAAATGTGTTTTGTCTTCTTTTGCTCCTTATTCATCGAGGACTTGAGTTCGACACTGTTGTTATGGCAAAATCTACTGGCTTTTGATTCACTTGCCACCATATGCTATAAATTAGCAGGTTCAAGTCTGGGCTCTAGGGGGGCCAGAAGTTAATTAGGAAGACTACTACAACTCTTCATACGGAATTATGGATACCTTAGGTCAAGAATGGTTTCTCCTCAAACCTCTTAGACTTCCCCCTTCAATCTTGAATACCTATGATCCGATGTACTGGTCTAGGGACTTTTTCCCGACTATGGACATACCTGGGTTGGCCTCAGAAATTATCACACTGCTTCGGGTATTAGCTTCACTGGCTTACACCTTTGGGAATTTTTGAGGATATTATTACAGCCGGAATCATCGTCCAGCCGCTTGCAAAGGCAGTAGATGGTGTATCGGTTAACCCCGAGCTGTTACGGCGGTGAAAATCAAATTTACAATCTCCAATCTTCTTTTTTTTTCATCTTTGTCCAGAAGTGAGCGATATTTGTGTGTAATAGCTCATTTAAAAGATAATAACAATAGCTTTTCATTAATGGTCCAAATTTTATAATTAAAACTCTTTACACTTCTCAAAAATACAATTAAAGAGGTGATGCAAGACTAATTCAGTAACCAATAGTATTGTTTTTATGAAAATATCCATATTATGGACCTTTTCACTCGGTTAATAATAGTACTGAAAGGCGTTTAGTCACTGTAATTAGATAAAAGCGCCTGATAAGCGATTATAAAAATTGTAGGCACCTCGGCGTCTTTACAACTTCACACCTTTTTTTTTCTTTTTCTTTTTTGACAGTGTCAACATCATCTTCACATCCTACCTCTATATGTTTTATCTGTATCTCATTTTTAATGTAATTATTTAAAAGATTTTTAAAAAGTAATATATGTATTTTTACAAAAAAATAATTTAAATATATAAAAACTAGAATGAAGCAAGCATGTTACAATGTAATACCATTATTAATATTATATTTGGTGATGTATCTATGTTTATTGTATATGTGTGAGTCATATACATAAAAACACATCAAAACATATAATATATATTAAATTTTGCTGAAGGCATGTTATTTAATAATAATGGAAACCTTTATCTTTAGGTTAAAAAAAAGAAAGACGAAGTAAAAAAAAGGTTATTTTACATATTTAAAAAAAAAATTCAAATAACATGCATAAATAACATATTCTCAGTATTTTTACCTATTGTTTAGACATTTTAATTATTTGATTAAACTCAATGTATGTAAAAGACTCAAGGGAAAGAGTGGACTCGTCGTTACATTTATTGTAACATGCAATCTTTCCTTTCATAAGAAAAAATACCTCAAATCAGCTGTAGTTAGCCAATTCTTCCTAACTATTGAATTACCATTCAAAAGGGTTCTTAGGAATTGTTCACAACACCTTAAAAAGAGCTATTTTTAATTCAACCAATCATCGTTCAATACACCTACATACGGGGGAAGAAAAATCGAGAGCTGACAACAAGATACACATATAATGCCGTGTACACACACAGTGGTAGGAGACCCTGTTTTTTCTTATTGTTCCTGATTTCGTGGTCAATTGCCATATATTCTTATTTTGAAATGTATTGGGGTGCTCTATTTTGTGGGCATAACACTTTATTCAATTATTTAGTATACTGGGTGTTCAAAAAGTCTTGTAATGTTATTCGAAAAAAAACTTAAAGAGGTTTCGTAGTTATTTTTGGTAGATATCCGGTTCGAAATTTTTCTGCTGCTATAGATTTAGAAGTGAGGTCAGCTGTTTAGATTAGATTTAATACTCTTAAGAGGGTAATGGAAATCAAAATAAAGGAGACTGCCGTTCCAGTCCGCAACAAGAATAACACCAACATCGTAAGCATGCTCTAAGTCAGCAGACTAACTGTCTACAGGGTCAGGAAAGGAGCTTATCTCTTCAGAATTTATCAAGGAGTTTATATCTATCATTTTGCTGTTAATAACAGGATCAACAGTGAAGGTTTTTTAATCACTGAAGAAAATTATCCTATTTCCATTATGTTTAAGATGCTTCATGATGCATTTAAGGGGCTGGTTACTAGTGGTTTTTTTTTATTTGACTAAGTATATGTCGTTTAAAGCCTTAGGTGCTCACCACGAGCAATTTTTACAGCTCTTCGACAGTGTAGACTCAGCAAATGGCCAGCTGAGTCCTTTCTATTCTTGAATTGGCTTCAAAGGTTTCTTAGACAGATTTTTCGATATTTGCCTTTAATGCTATCTCCAGCTTCAAGTCTTTCCCTGGCCCTCCAGACTGTCTAGTTGCTAACTGAGATGCAAACTATTTTCTTTTGGATTCTTTTTTCCATTTAAGAGTTTTTAATCTGACCTAAACTTTTAAAATTCTCGTGCCAAAAAATTTAAACCAGATGTTCACAAAAAATGCCTACGAAACTTTTTAAATCATAATATAATAACATTTCAAGACGATTCCAACACATTGTAATTAGCCAATCATTATAATTACAATGTTTGTTGCTTCTAGGTAACTTTGCTGCAAACATTTTTGCGACCGATAATTTTACCAAATTCATTCTCACCTCTTGAAGATTTTGCCGTTTGATATATTCGCAGCCTTTTCATGTTATAGTTTCGAAAGTATAGTCTTTACTGTTGAAACATTCATTCTTTCTATCAATAGAGTTTCTTGCATTCCTTCAGGAAACAACTAAGAAGCCCCATGTTAATGAGATATTTTGAAATAAATTCATGATCGCAAATTTGTGAATCCTTACTCCTTCGTCCTTATAAATACTATTTCTTCTATCTTTCCTCACTCTTTTCTATTTTTCTTCTTCTTCAGATCTATGAGGTGAGATAACACAATAAAAGACTAAAAGTAAAGTTTGAAATGACAGCTATCTTGGCATAGTATTTACCAAATGTTCATCTCGTGAAAATGTGTCTCCATCAATAACATCATATCAATTTGAATACCCATATCGTTGCTAAAAATGTGGATCTTTCTTCATCTTCTAAGAAACAGGACGTAGATCATCAGAGTATGTACGTGGTTCTCATTTTGATAGTTTCACTCTTTTTATCCTTTCATTTTTTTTATCGATTAAAGGCTATTTTTTTCCTATTTTCTATTAGTATAAACGTTATGAAATGAAACTCAAGAATATATTTTAGGTGCAAGATGGTGTGACAGTTTGTAGCTCAGTGAGCAACTTAAAATAAATTAAAAAGGTTTTCTTTCTTAATTTTCAATTAAATTAATTTCGTG
The DNA here is from genome assembly GCF_016086655.4 of Lepeophtheirus salmonis. NCBI lineage: Eukaryota > Metazoa > Arthropoda > Copepoda > Siphonostomatoida > Caligidae > Lepeophtheirus > Lepeophtheirus salmonis. The sequence continues at coordinate 8,818,150 of NC_052131.2, read as the reverse complement.
TAATAAATTTCATGAGCCATTAAAATAACTTTGTTGATTATTTTGATGAAATTCTATAAATAAATAAAATGTTTTAATTTTTTAAGACTTGTCACGTCGTCGAGCTTGTTTATCTACTCTCAACCTTTACTGTTAAAAGGAAAATTTAGAAAAAAAATATATGGTAGCTAACCTTCAGTATTTTTTTTTTTTTTTCTAACCGATAATAATTATTTAGAGAATAGTTATTGGTTATTATATACTTTGAATTCCTAATCTTATTACTGACTGAGTATGAAATGACACTAATTCCAAACAAAGGTCCTTATTGTTAAAATTTCAAATTGTTCCAAAAATGAAAATCCTATGTTATACAATTTTTAAGATCATAATACGTAGAGTCAGTTGCTTCAAATTATAAGAGGCAACTGATAAAATTAAATGAAAATAGCTAAAATGAAAATAACTGCATCTTTGTTTATTTTAACAATTAATTGATCTTTTGTATAACACGATTGCTATGACTCAATTCCTTCATTCACTTAATAGCTATTTAACTCATTAAAAAATCACCAATAGTTGATCTTTACAAAAGTACATATTCAAATAGTATTCTTTGATTTTCCAAACCTGCCAACATCACTAGCACACACATTTAAATTTAGGAGATATGCACATTTCAATTATATTAACACTAATAAAGAAAATTTCAACATTTTCGACCTTGGATTGAGATTATGTGTTTCTAAATCATTTTACTTCCAGGACTTTTATAACGCGAAGTTTCTAGTTTTTTTGCCTACAGAGTGTATTTATGAACAATATTTTTTTACCGCATCTCCATGATTTAGTGTTATTTTTCGCCGAGAAAGATCTAAATGAAAGAAAAAAACATTGAATATAGTTTGTAAGTACATTTTTCCAGATTCCAAAAATATTTGAATTATTTCTTTATTTTTTTACATAAGTACAAAAAAAATGACGAAAGATTGAACCGTTCTTTAAAAGTTGTACAAATTTCTCATTTGAGATCTCAATGACTAAAATGCAAGTATATTTTAATATTTATGCTGTAAAGTATGTAAAAACATACAGCTTTAGTAAAAAAGTTAATATTTTAAATTTGTTTTTTGAAATAACATTTTTTGTACATGTATAAAGATAGTGAGGCTTATTGAGAGTATTTAAAGTATATATATATTTTTTTAATTTTTTTTTTGTTTAACCAACCGAGTCTTTTTTTATTTCTTATTAAACTAGATTGAAATAAACATAGCATTCTTTGAAATATTAATGTCAATTAATGTCTTCCATATTTTCTCTGCTTGCAAAGACTAATACTTCTCCATGGTTGCTCAATTTGATCCATAATAACCGACTTAATAGAATGGAGCAGAATAGGCTTAACATTATTCCATTAAATTAGACGAGGTCCTTCTGATAAATAAGTGGCAAATTTTTCAGTACTACCTTCGTCATAAAACTCTAACTTCATTCAGATCACTACAATTTCTATTTTGAGTTAATCAAAGCTATCTTGGAATTGATATAGAATAGAAATGCATAATTGCAGATTAGGTCATTCTTCTAGAAGAATCGAACCAAATCAATGATCTTCTAATTTGAAATTCCAATTTGGAAAATTTTCCTATACATCCACAAGCCTTACATTTGAATCTATTTCAGGGGTGTCCTCAGAATAATTTTTGAAATTTTTTGAAAAAAATTCCAAAAAACCATAGTTATTTACAGAAAAAAATTGAAAAATTAACCTTTATGGAAAAAAAATTGTAAATTACTAAATTACATTTTTTTTCAAATATTAAACTTTTTAGAAAAAAATAGAAAAATTAATTTTTTGAAAAAAAAAGTTTGAAAATTCGAAAAAAAAATTTACAAAACTATTCACACAAAATGTAATTTTGTAAGAAAAATAAATCAAAAATTCACATCTATTCACAAAAAAAAATCCAAAATCCAAAGTTATTCAAAAAAATTACATTTTTTGGTTTTCTCCATAATATGCCTGAATGACGAAAAACCATTATACTAAAAAGTAAAAAGGCCTAATTTTTTTTTTTTTTTTTTTTTTTTTTTCCTGTATTTAGTTTGGAGCACAGAACGCCAAACCAAAAAAACCAAAAAATGGGTATATTTCAAAATATTTCAGACCGCGCAATGTCAAGATTCATTTTATAGTGTTGAAATACTAACAGCAACCTATAAATATTGCTCTCTGTAGTCCCCACAAAACCTCAAATTTCGGAGCTATAAAGTTCAATTTCATGTTTATTGAGGTAAAAACAATCAGAGCCACACTATTTCAATCCAAAGGCAAACAGGTGTTGATTAATGAAAAGGAGGAATTGCGCATTTTATGTCGTCACCTGGTTATTAACCCGTGCGTATTTTTAACTTGATTGAATTGCTACTCATTGGATTGAGATACGAACATAGATGAGAGTTCTCCTTCCTTTTATTTAATCCACATAAAAAAAGACCTTTAAATAATAGATACCTTCATATATACAAGAATAATAAATGCAAATATTTATGTCTCAAAAACTCCCTCCCCCCATTAAAATGGGTTTAGTGCAAAATGAGGTAACCAGGCGTGTTTCCCTAGCAACAGTTCAGATATGAATAGTAATTAGTAATTCTTTATATGTGGTTAATCGTATTCATTCTATTTGCTATCTATATGTATATATATGCATTGTCCTATTAGATAGGAACATTATTTGATCCGAAAAAAGACGTACTAATCTAGTAGGGCTCTAGGAATATAAAGAATTCGTTAGATATTGAAAACATTATACAACAACTTTATTTGAAATATCTGGGAATTCATTTTGACAAAAAGTATCCAAAAATGACATATAAAGGTATAACTAAGTCGAAGAAAATTCAAGGACGGTTGGATTATGTCTTATCATCTCCCTCAATTGCTGCCTTTCCAAAAGATTTCCAGAGCATCTCTCGGACCATGCTCCTCAATTGGCTTCGTTCAGTAACCCACCGGGTAAAATTAGGTATATCCGCAAATTAAACGTTTCTCTTTTAAGGAACTATAGGGGAAATTGAAAGGATTATGGCTACCTGACCGGATGAGTTCCGTTCAGGGAGACAGGTACCTTCACAATCCTTAGAGCTCAAGTCTTCACAGGAGATTGTTTTTCCTCTTAGATTTCCCAAGTGCTAACAGATTTCCTATTGATAGAGGATGTAAACAAGGTGACCTTCGCTATCCTTCGTTATTCATCCTGGCAATCAATTCCCTATAAATATGATCAATTCCAATTAGAACAAAAAAGGCCTTAAAATCATTTCTAGGATGTTACGTCCCAGGAAGTTTTCCCTTGGGAAGCTTTGCCCTGCGGAGGTTTCTCCCCCACACATATATTATACCATAAATGTATCTTCCACATATAATTTAAGGTTTAAAATGAATGTTTCTCCAATTGGGAGTCATTTCTGATACATTTTTGCATTCATTAGTGTAAAATGAGCACATTTAATTCAATTTTAATATATTGTAAAATGGAAAAAATCAAGCTTTAATGTTGCACCTTTTTATAATGAGTTCGAACCGAATTCTGTATAAACCGTTGTACTTCTGATGAGATAATTAAGCGGAATAAATAAAACAAAACATCATGTGATGAAGAGTGAAGACTCATGAAGTCTTATCATATTGCCAAGAAGCTCACTGATGGGGGCCTTTCGGGAAGGTAAATGGGCTTTAAGTCTTGGAAGTATTTTTAAAGATGAAATTGAGAGTTTCTTTCATATGAGAGTCTTTACGGGTCCCGGAGAACTGCTAGAAGTGGCCAGGGGCTTAGGATGTTTCTATAATATTAATTTGGAATTGTGGGTAAGAACCATAGCCCTCCACTTACGGTGGACAACCCTCTAAATTTTAATCCTGCCTCAAATCGCGGGGTTATTTTTTGTTGATATAGGATAGACAACAATGGGAGAATATTATTTACGGTGTGGTGATCGTCCCATTCAACATTTTATTCTCGGTGAGACAAAACAAACGGAAGGATATACAAGCATTCCAAGAGGGGACATATTTGCTGAGTGGAATTACTTTTTTTTTTATTCATGATGATTCAAGGATAGATAACATATTTTTGGCCCATAATTTATAGTAGTAACTTTGTGTATCATAGTCTATATGAGCTCTGTGGAAGAGAGTACATATCAACTAGCCAATATTGATACTGAAATGTAATTGATAATTGACTAAACCACAAAAAATATCGTATATATTTAAGTGTTTATAAAACCCACTTGTCCATAAAATAATGAAGAAATAAAATACATAAAAAAATAGCAACTTTAAAAAGAAAAAAAAATACGTATGTATCACAAACTAAAAGATAAATATTTAACAAACTTTATCAAACATTCAATATTTGCATAAAACCAATTATTGAGGAAACTTTCTCAAAGTTTATACAAGTAATGATATAATATAATTAATTTTTTTATCTTCTAATATTTAACATAATTAATTGATTAAATAATTGAAAGATGTATTTCGTATAAAAGGAGCAAAAGAATGGGTTAAAAGCTATAAATCTACACAAAAAAAAATTGCAAAAATTATATTCTAACATATATGTACGTTGCTTTTCTATTTTTTTTTTTTTCTTCAAAATATCTCTGTTAAATGATTTTGCAAGATTTATACTCTATTTGTAAGTCTTTTTTATCTCTTAGATAGTATTTAGTTATTTTTAAAAGACAATTGTTCTTTAGAAAGCCGAATGTATTCATACTATAAAATGTATTTCCAGTACTAAACATAAAACTGATTTAAGGCAGTACATATACTTTTAAAAATAGAAATTTTTCAACAAGTGAAAAAATAGCATTATCTCATTCATTCACACTTTTTTACAAAAATGCAAATGATGATTTTATTTTTTTTGAAATAGATAATATACGCAACAAATAAATAAAGAATACTTATGGTTTTCGAGCAGAAATTCGCAAATTGAATTAAGCAATCATTCTTAAAACTAATTGCAATGAAAAATTAATTCAATTTTTTTGAAAAAGCTTTCGCCTTGTAAAAGTTTTGTAATCTTTTTTAGTATGTAATATATGAAAATGATAACTCCCAAACAAATCTTCATTGTTATTTTCTGTATTTCATGTGGACACTCACACGTAGTTACTCAATACACTTGGAGGTTCTCTCCTCAAGAACATAAGAATAATATTATCAGCTTTAGAAAGAAAAATATGATTTGATGTTGGAGGGAGTACTTTAGCTCGTTGCTACACCTCATCTTAATTATTGTTATTTTTTTGTATAAAGTACTACTTTTTTTTCTTTTTAATATGATTTGACCGACACTCCTGCGAGATTTAATTCATTTTATATACTACTTTTATACAATTCTCAACAAATCCTCTCTTTCTTTAATATAATGCACTCGCTTGATTGAATTGTTATTTCTTAGATCAAGTAAATACACTCAAAAACGACTTAATGTCAACATAGATACATACATACTGACGGGAATACTTTGTTTTATTAATGTAGATAAATAATTATATTATAATTGATCAAATTTTCTTCTTTTTTTCACTAGTCAGTTTTAACATCCATTACTTGCCTTCAAATCCTAACACAAGTTCTTCGTTGGGGTATTTAAACAACCCTAAATTAAATTAATCTAGCAATATAACACTTTATTTGCCCATAGTAACTGTTATTTTGTTCAAATTGAATACTTTTTTTACTATATATAAAATATAAATTGATTAAATAAAAAATTTAATCTTTTAAACCTTAGAAAATAATTTATTTCTATTTGATTATTACAAAATTTGTTTTATTTGGAGTCAAATAAAATTTCCTTACTTCCTTTCCGTCTCTTTTTTTCATATTTATCATTGGAATAGATAAATAATAAGAATAGTTAAAAACATTCTTTGAAACTTTAATAATTAATTCCTGGATTTGAAACGAAATAATGTACTATTTCACAAAAATGGATATTAATAATTTATTTTTTAAGGGGAGAAAAATTTGATATTTCTGGAATATTTATCTGCCCCAGAGAAGTAATTGATTTTAAATATAGTCAATTGAATAAATTAAAAAATTAAAAGAATAAAAGACACATGCAAATCAGACTCTGTATCATAATAATTGAAAGTAGATATTTAATAATGGGTTTATTCTTGAATAAATACTGTACCATTTGAAGTAATATATCATCGAAAATTTTATATGATAAAATTGAATACAAATTACTCTATTTTTAGATGGATAAAAATTATTTTTTGAGGAAATACTAACGACTTTCTTTGCTATGTGTAGAAGTGCATTTGATTACTTCACAGATGATGAAATACTCGCTATAAAAATAGCAAAAATTTAACAATTGTTCAATTATATCATTGCATTTTAGAGCATAAAAGTATATCAGTATTCTTTTGTAATTAATTAAATTATCATTGATGAATTAAGTTAAGGTGAGTTTCCACATTTATCATGCTTGGACTCAAATATATTTTTAAAAACTTTGTGCGATAAATTATTCAAACCGAACAACTCTCTCTCCCTCTCTCAAAATTATAAGGTTGTGTGATTTAAAATTTTGCTTGTTTCGGGAAGAAAAAATATTTCACGCGAACACGCATGACAGATCTGTTAACTCATTTTAATATTTTGAGTTTATGGGATGCATTTAAACAAGAGGTTATGAAGTAAGAAACTAAAACTGATGCTGCCGCCGTTTTTCGGTGCTTGAAAAAGTAACAAATTTTAAGATATTCTAAATAAGACGTCAGTATAGTAGATCACCTCATTCAACAAATTGAATTAATTTTGTAAAAAAATTTAATTAACTTTTATGTACGAAGTAGTTCGTCATTACTCTTAATTTAGGCCCAATTAAAATATATATTTATTTTACATATAAAAATTGATGACGACTTCAATGGCAGATATCTATGTTGAATATTATAATGAAGCAAAAAATATTATATAAGACAACCTTTGCGTCTGATTAAGATCTTTTCCTAAGATTTAGGATGCTGACGGACAAGATGCCACATTTTGGTAATTAAAAGGATCAACCGTTCGTTATTTAAAAAATCTAAAAATCTTCTATTATATATTCAACATACTATACTTATCTACTCTATAATTCCTCGAAATAAAAAACTGACGCCACTTTCTATATTTACATATAAGTTAGACTGATACGAAATAGAGTTTGTATTTCTTATCTCTCATAGCTCCTCTAAATAGTCTAATAAAACTTCCTGTTAGGTAAGTTTATTTTCTCTACGACATTCTTTCAAATTGTCAGAGTTGCCATATAAGTTCTTGGTTTCTTTTTTATTGAATACCAGCCTCCTGCTGGTATTAGGATTTTCTATGAGAGTTTAAATATCTTTTTTTTAATATCCCAACTGACAATTCATTTTTCTGAATCTAATAGAAGTTGACTTTTTTTTTTAAAGTATAATAAAGTCATTTAATTCTTTTTTTAAATATAAAATATATTTCTTAAAAAATAAGTTGGTTCATTTTAATCTAGTGACGTTTTTTTAATGAACTTTTTGAATAAGGTAAGCCCTTTTCCTATACGGTGTCAATATTTAATTTCATGAAGTTTATTTTACAAAGTAATAAGTTTGTCGAATACTAAAAAATACTTTTTATAGAAAAACGTACATGATTTAGTAATATTCATAGCGTATCAAATCATATTTTGATAATGTACTACAGGGTGTGACCTCTAATTAACAAACAACTTGATTTTTTAAATGGATTTTATCCTACACTAATCATCTGATTTTGATAAAAACCAATGCCAAAGAAAGCTGAATAAAAGAAATTATTATTCACTTTAATCGCCTTTGCCGTCAATAAAGGCCTCGACTCGATTTCAGAAAAGAATAAGTCTTGATGACAGTTTCTTTTTTGGCAGATACTGGAAGTCCTTCCAGATAATCAGCTCTAAGTTTGTGTTTCAGGAAGATCTATTGGTGTTTTGCTCAACTGCACCTCACACAAACGAGCCCATGGGGCTCAGATCCAGTGAGCTTAGAGGCCAAACTCTGCGTGCAAAAAAAGTCAAACTCTATCTTAGACAAAGGACCTTTCCAGTATTAAGAAGTTTACAATCACAATATTGTCTAGTCCAGCGTGGATAGAAACAAGGAAACTCAGGCTTTTCTACAATTGTGGAATAAACACTTCGTTGATCGATGCCATTTATATTAAATGACGTCAAATACTTCTAACTAGCCGTGAAAACAACAAACAACGTTCTACCTACCCAGGCGCTCAAAGGTAGTTGTTAAACAACGGCTGCACGCTGTGTATTAACAAGGCCCTAGTATGTACATTAGAGTTTCTTATTTCCCAAGAAATGTTATGCTGATTTCAAAGGATATGTGTATATTTTATATGCAATCTTGAGAAAATACAATTGAAAGGTTAAAAAATAACCATATTTTAGGAGTTTTGACTCAAAAGGAATAACTTCTTGATTTTTCAATTGTTTTTATGCCAAAGGAATTAATTTGAAGTGTAAATAAAAAGTGGTTTATTTACAAAATAATATTTACTTCTAGAAGTCAAGTTCAGCTACAATATTGATTAGGTGTTTTTTAATTTTATTGAGGAAAAGAATCAATAGGTGGTCCATAAAATAATATATAGAAACTCCTTTTAATCTGGATAAATTTCTACTCAAAAAAAATTAATTTAAATCGATATTGTTGATGAATTAGACCTCTTAGAATCATATACTTAAAGCCATAGTTATTTATATTTTAAATAAGGCAACTTTTGATCATTAAAAATTCAATAATCCAGGTAAAAATTAATTTATTCTTAACAAAATTGTCTGCTAATAATAAACGTTTATTTACGTTTAATATCCAATCCTTCAGTTAGTAGATAATGCTATTTGAAGGTTAAAAAACAACTGTATTTGAAGGGTTTCGTGTAAAAAGAAATGACGCCTCAATTTTTCAACTTTTTTTCATCAAAAGACTTGATTTGAAGCATATATAATACGTATTTCATATACAAAGAAGTATTTGTTTCTAAGAGATCTTGTTGGGTTGTGGGAATTTCCCGTAAGTGTACAGGGTGGCTGTAAATACACTTAAATGACTTTGAAGATAATTTGTGACAGCTGGCAACGCTTTTTTCAGTTGAGGAAAAAAAAAACAACAAATAGATTACCCTTATTTATTTTTTTCTTCTCGCCAAGATTCGTTCAGATAGTTTTTGAATAAATTCACAGGAACACAATCGAAAAGGCCCCTCCCCCTTCTTCAAGCTTAAAAGGGCCGAAAGGAGATTGTAGCAGGGATGTCCCTGGTCAATTTCCATGCAGTGAAAAAGATGATGAAGGATAAAAAGATCTTCTCCTGAGCTCCTGGAGGTAGCAGGAAGTGCAGGAGGGACAAGGCCTTGAAGAAGCTGAAGAACAGAATCAATACAGACACAACAATTTATCATAAAAGACATTTAATTGAGATATGCATGGCCAGTAAGGTGGTCGTACTTTCCATTTATTAGAAAATCAAAAACCGGTAGTGCTTTTTTACTGTTGTTTTTTTTACGTAGATTTCAAAAATGTAATTTTCAAAACGATAGAATGACCCTAAGCTACATCAATTTCACTTTGAAAATTAGAGAAAATGCAGTTTTTTCTATATTTTCCAGTGCCGGGTTCCTTTATATAATTTATAAATATTCATATTAAAGTAATGTATATGTATTGTCCTTGATGTGAGGACTTCAAATTTGAAGAAATTTTAATCATTAAATCATTATACCCCAGTTATTTGTGCACTTTAAAATAGATAAATAAGCAGTAATTTCAATACTGTTTAGTTTGGCGAATACTTAGAAACATATACTTTTATTTATTAACCTTATGATGTACATATATCTGTTGATGCTATATTTTATTAGTTTGTTTATTTTGATTCTAAATATATATCAGGATTCAGAATAATTTATTTAAAAAATTTTTGTTTCATTAAATGATGAAAATATTTAAATTACATTTTAATCAATTAAAGAGTGTCAACTTTTTCTTTCAGTATCTCTTTATTATAATTTATTTAATTTTAGAAGGTTATAAAGGTCTTGCTTGGAGTAATTCTTTGACATCTCTCTCCTGCTGGCATCCTGTTTCCTAATTACTCTATCTCTCTTTTCTTGTGAGAAATACTCGTAAGAAGCTGGTGTGACCATTTTAAAAACCCGCTCAGAACTTTGTGTTTAGCAATGGCCATTTCACCACTTTCATTGGTGTTTGGATAGAGTTATTCAACTCGAAAGTTGTTAAGGAGCAGTTAAGAGTTGGCTCTGATACTCCTTACGACTTGTTGATCAGGTCAATGATTCTAGAAGTCCTACTGTTTATAGGAGGGGTTTTTCTGATGCTGACAGATAGGCTACCCAATTTTCCGTTTGGTCCACTCTCTCCCCTGATAGTCAAGATTCGTTCTACCCCTATGATTATATCCTTCTTGTCATCAAAGCAAGTTAGAGTTTGTAAGGTCATTAACTGTGAGCATACTGAGCAGATCTTTTCGCTGTTGTCATAACTAATTCACGCACCTATTTTTTCTGGGACTTGAGACTATTAAGTTGAAATATGACGTGCCTTGGCAATTCAATCCACTATTGGTTCCACCTTGGTTTTGAACCAAGGCGGTTAATACACACGAATTATAAACTTAACTATGAGTCTTAAAAGTATGATATTAGTAGTGAGCCAGCGGCAGTGGTAATTAGGGCCGATCTCCAACAAAACCATCCTTCCATGAAAAATCTTCTTCCCTGATAGCACACACAATCATATAACGATAGTGTTAATCTGTAGACAAATATTAAATAACCTCATTACAAAGTTTGACTAGTGGTGGGCCAATAGAGATTCAGGAAAACTTTGAATAGATAACCAAGGCTGTATCCGAGTCTAGCAGCTCTCCTATTGTCCAGATAATGTATTTTCAAAGTGAAATTGATATGGCTTAGGGACATTCAATCATTTTAAAAATTACATATTATAATCTACGTGAGAAAAAAAAACACAGTAAAAAAACAAAACCGGTTTGCCAGATGCACAATACAGGAGACAATCAAAGAGCTTGGGACAAAGTCTTATTTGAGACCAAGAATACAAAGACTTAATTAAAAAATATTGTTATTCCGGTGAAACCATTCCTTGAATTATTTTTAAGTTGATTTTCGGGCACCCTGTAGAGCCTTGATAAATCCCGGGGAATGGGATCCAGAGAAAGAAATCCCATATGTAGATATTTGAGTGCATTGATTTCCATTAGTTTGAACTTAAAAATTTCAACTTTTGTACAATAATATCCTCTGTAATTCATGGAAATTTCCTTCCATTATCTTGATGTTGAAGAAAGCTGTGATGTTTTCTTCAATTATCATATTTATTAGCTCACAGATTTTGGTGTGGGTTATAACATAAACGCTACGAAAGAAAGGCATGAAATTTAGATGATAAATTGGTCATATTTGCCTTAATATCGAAGACATAATTTTGGTATCAAAAGGTATTTTTTACAATTATCTATTAGGTAAAACAGGTTTAAAAGGAAAAAATAGAATTATCTAAACTATTTATTACATAATAACCTTTAGGGGGATCAATTCACTTGGTGGCAACATCCATTCATAATTATCACTCTTTTTTCATAAATAGATAGCTTTCATTTTTAATAAAGCATAATTCATAACCTAAAGGGATGTATTTCTATTTTTCTGGAGAGAAAAATATGTATGTAGACACATATATAAAATATGCTAATTTTGGAACATTCATTTAATTAACTAAGAATAATTAATGCAAAAAAAAAAAAAGAGAAGAAATTGATGGAGTATAAATAATTTTTATATAACATATATATTTGTCTTATATTAACAGAATTTAATTTTATTAAAATGTTGAATTATATAAGTCAACAAATATATATTCATTTTTAAGGGTCTTTATAGAGTTGTAATTATTATGACGTGCACAGTATACTAAAAAAAAGAAATTATAACCCTAACAATTTGAGGAATGTTTAGGAGAAAAGCAGCCATGGCATTTTATTAGATTACCTGCTAGCAGATATAAGAGTAAGGGAAGTAACTCAAATCACACTCGTTTCTTAGAAAGGCTAGCGTTGTAAATCGTATGCATTTTTTGTAGGCGAAAAAAGAAGCCTAAAATTAACATGTTAACTTTGAGAATTTATAAAATATTTGGGAGGAGAACAGCTTAGCTATAATGAAGTTTTATTAAATTATCTGCGAGCATCTGTCAGATGAAGGAAATAAACAAATCTCACTCCGTACTAAAATAGGATATAGGCAAGAATTACTCTGATGTCAATCCCTTAATTCTACAAAACTCGTACAGTAAAAATTGCTTAAGATTCACAATTCTTGACATATACAGGAATTATTGTAATGGCTATCTCCAATTCTACTCTGAGGCCTTCTACAAATAACTACTCAACAAATAATTAGTGTTACTCTGAGTCTTTTATGAAAGCACGTAGTACTTAGATGTTCTCTCTTTACGAATAATGATACGTTGTCACTTTCCGTTTTTAACATACCGGGAGGTTATTTTTCTACAACTCTATATATACATATGTAACCTTAAAGATAATAATTTCTTTGTTAAATTGTATAACTTCACATTATACTTAACATTTAAATGAATAAGAAAAATGTCAATAAATCAAATGAAAATAGCTAGACTATGGAATCTTTGCAAATCAACTTCAAAATATTTTTGTCTCAACACGTCAAACGCAATTATAGTTAGAATATATATGGAAAATATTTTTTTTTTTTAAAGAAGTCAAATTTTGTTCACTTGTGTTATTTTTATTTCACATTGCATACAGTATTACAAAAAAAAATGGCATTATTTATTGGTTATTTTTTTAAAGTGGTTAATTTAATTATGTTATCGACCAAACGAAATGCAAAAAATATTTTTCCTTTCAGGATATGATATTAAGTGCAAAAACTAATTTAATATCCAAGAAAAATACCACAAAATGTACCAAGCATAATGTATTATCATAAATTCTGCTTCTGGGAATCTCCCCTACAATAAACTTTAATTTTTTGCATATGAAATTATATTTATATACCGGTTGAAGACTCAGAAATTAGAATTCCCTTTGAGGCCATCTAGTTCCAGTTCTAAAAGTTTGACAATTGTGGTCTTTTTGCCATATAAAAGAACTTACAAAAAGCTACAATTTTATGTTTGTTTTGTTTTTGTGCGATAAAAAATGTCCGAGCAACAAGCAAAACGGCAGAGGATGTGCAATCTCCTCTGCACACAGTCGATCTCCAACAAGAAGATCTTGGCAGTGGACACTGTTCAGAACTGGAGAAATGGTAACTTCTTAACTGAATCAAGAGCTCAGGTCAAGGGAACCTTCAGGACATAATATCCGGCTCAGGTCATGGTCCTGGGCGTCGTGGCGTCCAACGGTAGCAAGATGCCTCCATACTTCTTCAAGGGCAATGAAAAAGTCACCACGGACGTCTACTAAACGGTCCTCAGATACCATATCTTACCAAGGTTGAAAAGCTCGTTTTCCAGGGACAACGTAGACGTCACCCTGTCAAACACGTCCAAGAAGCTGCAGCATTGTTGCAGGGAGAACATGGCTACCTTCTGGCCAGCAGACTTATGTCCTTCATCCTTTCCCAACGTGAACCCCCAGGACTTCGCTGTTTGTTGTGTCTTTGATGGCAAAGAGAAAAAGACTACTCACCTGAACGTCGATGCCCTGAAGGCCGTGATCAAGGAGTTGTGGAAAAACTAGTCCTCGGACTTCATCATGGCCAGCTGTGCTTCTGTTCGTCCCCGTATTGAAGCCATCATTCATAATGGAGGGGATATATTGAATAAAAAGTGTTGAAAATTGTTGAATTACCAACTTTTGCTTCAAAAGTTTGTCATAAAAATGGCACAAAATAAAAATATGTAGAAGTGAAAACGGCTTTTAAAATTTTGTAATTTTTGACTCCTCACCCTGTAGAGTAAAATGATTTTCATATCACCTTCATTGTACCATGCATCTTTTCAATATAAAAACATAAAGCAAAAATCTCAAAATCAATTGGTATTTAGTTAATCCTACCCAACTAGGGAATTATTATTCAATAATTGTTGGGAATTGTTCACACCATTAAAAAAGATTATTCTAATTCAACCAATCAACGTTCAGAACAATGCTTATGAGAAAAGAAGTATAAATGTCAAAATTTGACAACAAAATACACTGTATATTTTTGTGTTAGCTGGTAACACCATGATATTGATAATAGTATTAATAAATTAGATATTATTTGAGGTTGGGTGTATTACAAAAATTTCCGTTGATATTTTTATAAAAAGAAAATTGTATCAGGATCAGCCTGTTGGAATAAAAAAGGATTTTCCTTTGAGTTCTTCTTCATGCGTTGACTCATAGAAATAAAATACATAGAGTGCTTAAACTGAGCAAAAACATGGGGAAAGTTAGTTACCCAAGACAGTTATTTACCTCATACCTCATGTTTAGGGACATAACTACTTATTTTGTAGCTTTTGATGATTACAATACTTATCTTTGGCAAGCCTGTTGTAAAAAGAGGAACTTGTTATTATTTGCTCTTTTTCCTAGTTTGATATTCTAGACACGCGCCTCCTTTGATGTTCAGGGATCTCAACTATATGAAGTGCCCTTGTATACGTTGTAGACTGAAAGCAATTCTTCTCCATCTTCCTGTGCCCCCTCCCTAGTCTCCCCTCACGACCCCAACTTTCAAACCCCTTATTTTAACCAACCTTAGTTTTCAGGGTCCCTGCTGGAACTTGGGGTACTACACACTCTGCGTATAAGTTATCTACGGCCCTGTTTTTATCTAATATAATTTCCTTGGTATGAATTTTCTAGTGAATCCCCCTTGTTTTAAGTGCCTGTTACCAAACTGAGTCTATATAAAAAAAAACTGAGACCGGAACCGTTGAAATGAACCGCGCACAACCTAGTTAATTTATATGAGTCACAGACCTTCGTTTGGAATTCGTGGCATTTCCTACTCAGTCATTGTTAGGATTAGCAATTCAATCTATTTAATAATTAATAACATTTCCTAGATAGTAATAAAAAATTGGTAACAAGAAAAATATTTTCCTTTCCCTTATGAAAGTCGAAGTTGAGAATCGATAAAAATGTTAGACGTGTATAGAATGTATAGAAAAGTATTGCTGATGTCGGCCATCGTAATTAAAAGTCTAAACGATCGAATTTTATAAGAAATGGTCCACCTTCAAAAAATCGAGCTAGAATAATTTTTCTCAAAACTGAATGTGTATAACAATTATATTGTTTAACGAATTAGCGTCAATTTCAAATTATACTTTAAGTGGTCAAAATTGATTGTCACAATTAAAGAATGAGGAAGTTATGGATTTTATTTGAAAGGAGGCTAATATAAGACGCTTACTTCAAATAAAGGTTTGAAACTATAAATAAAATGATTGGACATCTTAAATTATATTATCCTACAAATTTGAATATAATTCTATAAATTGACTCAAATGAAATATGTGGCTGATATTAGTATTTTCTCCTTTTATTAATGCTTGCTCAAGATGGTTTTGATATTGAAACAGCACAAACGGCCTTTTTTCGCGAGGCTTACAACAAGGCTATAAGTATATAAAAATATATCAGACTCTTATATGTTTAAAAATATGGTATCACCTCATTATATATTCTTTTTTACATAATGTAGACGATAAATTAACTACTGCATTTGCATGGATTATATATATATATATATTTTAATTACTCTACTCTTCCCATTCGTAATCGATAAAAAAACAAAATTAGTTATAAAAATATAGCTATTTTATAGGGGTTTTCAATCCCTATTAATTTACTCCTATTCAAATAATGATTCTTTGGTGTCTTATTGTATTTAATCCAGACGTAAAGTATTTTTTGTAACATCAAAACTCTGTAGAGGAGTTTCACTAACGTCATAATTTGCATCATAATTGAAAGAGACCCAATCTTGGAGGCTTATATTTTTTCAACATATAACAGACAAATTTCCAACATCCCTCAATGAAACTTCATCAAATGGTTTTAAGAATTAAAAAAGACTTAATAACTACCCCTCATAAATAGTAAAATTTGAATATAAACAAAGTAATAGATACTAATAATCCCAAAAATGGCTAAATTTCTACAATTGTTATTTATTTATTTTTGATCGATTGAGGAGGATAAAAATAGGAAATTAGAGAAAAATATTTTATTCTTTCCATTAATTTATTGTCTACAATATGGAAATATGATTGTATAACGATGTAATAACATATTTTTAATGGATATTAGGATCTGATATATCTCTTATATTTCTGGGCATTACAAAAATATGTTTTTGAAGGACAGTAATGTTTCATTTCTTTTATTTGTTGATCCCGTTTTGACATCCAATAGTTCACTATTTTTTTAGTATTAGCAAAAAAAAAGGTGTTTATTATTATAAAACTTGATTGTTTAGGCCCCCAAAATGGTAGACATTTATGTTGTATGGACAAAACGTCGACCGTCAAAATTTCACCTAAAATATTAAATAAGGGGCTTTTCCAAATGGGTGACCGGTAAAATGATTACAATCATTTTGTCTGTAACTTTTTTACTGCAATCATTTTACAGTGAACCCTCCAAATGGTTCTGTGATATATCCCATTCAGACATTTTCCGCCTGACCCCCTCCCCCACCACTCCTATATAAACTACAACTAAGAGCCCCTCCAACCCCCTGATACAACCCAAATTTTGGGACGGTTTTCAAGTACCGCTGTGTCCCAAAAAGGAATGAAACCCACTGCTGATATTTAAGCAACCTTTAAGATCCCCTCATAACCCCTACTTACTCCCAAATTTTGGGGCTGTTTTGGGTACGGCCTGGTCCCAAAAATGGGATGAAAGCAATCGCCACTATTTAAGAAACCACAAAAATCCCTTCCCAACCCCTCATTTCCACTCCAAATGTTAAGACTGTTTTGAGTTGCCACCGGTTCCCAAAATTTAACCCACTACCACTACTTATATTTACTCCCCATTTAAGGGCCCCCGAAATTTGAAGCTTTTTCGAGTATCATCTCGTTTCGGGAACGGGGGGTACCCGAAAACAGCCCCAACATCCTGGATATAAATTTAGGTGTGGCCTTTGAAGATAACTTATTTAATGGTGGTGGGTTTTATCCCTTTTTAGGACCTGGTGATACATTATAAATGAGGTGCATTACTTTTGTTTATGTAGAGAGGGAATGTCTCTTATAATTTTACATTTCCTATTTGATGTGTACCTGTAATGAATAATAGAACAAATAAGAATATTTAATATGTATTAATATTATAACTATTAATTTTCGTAAAATAAATTGGGAAGTTGAGCCCTTAAAAGTAATTAATTAACAGCGGTAGGTTTTATATCATTTAAGGGCCTGGCAGTACCCAAAATAGCCCCAAATTTTGAGGTATAAAGGGGGGTTTGCTAAGGTTCCTTACTATTAGTTTCCATGTGTAAGGGTGGTTGGGTAAATATCTAGGGCGGGAAATGTCAAGCTCAGCCAGGGAGCACTCTAGAGACTAAAGTACTTCCTGGCTTATTACGTCATATTAAAAATGTATATATTTTGAGCTGTAAATGCTAAGCATTCATTAGTGTAATAGTTTTTTGTCGTTAGCAACCTGAACAATGTTTTTAATTTTCTTGATCTATTATTATTATTACTATTTTATTCTTAATGAGAAAAAAAACCAAAAAAGTATTGGGTAACTACGTGTGAGTTGCGTATAAAAAACGGAGTGTAAATCCAAGAATTTATTAGGGAGTTATCTTTTTGATTATTAAAGTCAAGTTTGTCAGTTCGAGAACGCATAATAATTCTGGTTTTGGCCCTTGTTTAGGATCGTGATGCATTTCAGTAACATCCTCTCAAGTCCAGTGCCTTTGGAGACGTCACATGAAGTCATTGAAAGGGGTTTTCTTTTTTTAATTACTCCGATATATATATATATATATTGTATAATTGATGTAACTAAATAAACATTTAATATGTTTGTATTATATTTCAATATAATGAAAACATTAATATTTTCTGCAAAATATGTGCAATGCTCTTAATATATATGTACCATATATCTTATTTGCCTTAATAAAACATCAAAATTTGTAGGAAGAATTCATAAGACCGGTCCTTAAACTGGACTTGACCTGACCGAATAAACAAGAGAGTAACAATCAGTATTTTGGTATAACTGCTATATTACAAAATATTTATAAGTTAATTACATTTATGTAAGGGGTAAAAGGATCAATTTAGAACTCTAAATTTAATTAAAAAGAAGTAGGTCAATCAATCAATACTTTTAATGGTATATGTTATGCGAAATTTGTTTTTCTAATTCATTGGTAATAATGTTAATATGTCCTCGTTTTTCTTTTCATCTGTTATCGGGAGCAAAGTAATGGAAAATATCAATTAATGCATTCATACTCTAAGAATTTCTAAAAGTCGGCAATTCGTTAGGGAGGAGAGAGAATCACTGGATTTGAGGAGAGATTCATTCCATATAAAAGTCAAAATGAGTAATACATTAATAGATTCATTCATGGGGTTGAATTAGAGTTTGATTTGATAATAATTTAACTAAATATGTTAACTATATGTACTACCTTCAATCTGTTTAAACGAGGTCCGAATTGTCAATTTTATGAAATCTCAATTCTTGTCCATTTTAAGAAACAAAATTGTTTTTATTTTTAAAGTCGGTCAAAATTTAAAAAATCAATTTTTAAGATTTTGGTTCAAAATTGAGGATATTTGTTTATTCAAAGTAATATTTCAACTAGTATTAATAAAAAAAAAGATGGTTTTCTCCATTTTTCTAAAACAAAATTTGTAATTTTTCGAAAAATCAACGGATGTATAACACTTTTTTATGGAAAATCGAAAGTAAGAGTTGAACATTTTTTTCCCTGTTCAATTGTCTATTAATCGTATATTTTCAATTGCAGCCATTTACGTTTTTGACTCATCAAATGGCTCAAATAGAGGATTCCAAAAGTCATGTATCAAATATGAGATGTATGATGTTACACGTAATGTTGGGATTTTTGGAGAGCACGAAGAGGTTTTTTTTTCTTTTTTATAGATACATTTTTTAACTGAATGTTTCTTTTTAAATTCAATTTGAATCAATAGGGATTCATATCATAAGAGTTTAATGAAAAACACTTTGCCCAAAAGATAAGCTAAAAATATTCCATGACGTATCATTAAAAATGTAATCAAACACAGGTTTCTCCAAAATATGGAGTTTCAAAATTACTTTTTTACATGAGTGTCCAAATATTCTGATTTTTTATTTACCGGGTGGAACCTTGAAACTTACACACTTGGAAAGAAAAAAATAAAATAACCTTTACTATATTCATTATATGTTTTTAAAAAATCTATATTTTCTTTGTCTGAAACTTAGTGAATGTCAAATTGATTCATTCTATTCGGCCGGTATTGGGAACAAGCCTCTTGCGAAAAGAAATACAAGTATTGCGAATGAAGTTAGGGTCCACGTAGCCCCCGTCTACAGAGGCCTGCATGGCTTCAATATTCGGTTGATGGATGCTACAGGCCCTCCTCTCGATATGCGGCCAGATAGAAAAGTCGAGAGTATTGGTATCTGGGCAGTATGGAGGCCACATTCTCCTCTCCCAGAAAGCGATGTTGTTAGCTGAGAAGGTCTGAATAATTTTTGCAGTGTGAGGGGGTTCCCATCTTGCTGAAAGACGACATTACGGTCGGGAAAATTTTCTTGGGCCCAGAGAGTGAGATGCCCTTGAAAAAAAAATGTACATCATACATGGGAACTTGGTTGGGTCCTTTTTGATGGCGTCCTTGAAGGCATCTGCATTAATGATAGGCTTTTCCCGTAGCCTCATTCCTCTCTATATTTTTGTTGTGGCTTAGCCTCTTCTTAACATTGTAGATAGTCTTAATAGCCATTCCTGTCAACACAGAACCTCTAAATCAATATAATACAAGTGTATAAGTTTCAATTTTCGACCCGGTACTTGGGATATAAGAAAAAATAACAAAGTTATAGGGATATATAGTTCTATAGGGATATAAGAAAAAATAGCATACATAGTTATAGGATTCAAAACCATCTTGTCAATTTATAATATTTTTAAACATTCATTGAGTAATTATATTAATATTTTTATAAGTTTAATGTTGTGCCATCTCTTGTACTTTTCAAACAACACTTGTACACTCTTCCTCTTATGATAGCCCCCTCTTAAGGAAATAGAATACAAATCTACAGAACTTTTTACTTCTAATATCAGGCTTAAAATACAATTTTAAATCTAATAGGTAACAACATCCATTCTTTCAGAGGATTAAAGAATCCTTAAAGACTGTATAATAGTGTTAACCCTAAAGATATAAGACCCATAGCCCCTTAATTTGAGTGAGTTTGGTCCTAAAATTATTGACCTCATTAATGATGCATCTACATAGACTAAAGGGAGCCTTAGTCAAAGAAATCATATATTTTGCAACATCAACAGTCTCCCTATTCTAATATTATACATTTAAGTTAGATAATATTGTGATTCTTAGAATTAATCTCCACATTATATCGAATAACCAATTATTATTAATTTAATTAACCCTTTATCTTTAGTATAAATATTGATTAATAGAAGTTGTGTTTATTTTGAGAGAATTTCATAGTATGTATTTAGAAAGCATTAGAAAGTTCAAATCCATGCATTTAATAAAAAGTTTGAACAAAGACTACAATTTCTGTTTATACAGCTCTTAAATTATATTTTTATCTCTTTCCATTATAGTAATTTATTAATGAGAAAAATGAAGAGTTAGTATAAATAAAAAAGAGGTAGTACCTCAAAGGAGTTTGAACAATTGTCGTTTATAATTTAAATAATAAGTTATGGTTTCCTTGGATTCATCATACCAAATCGACCGAAAATGTCACATCAGAAGATATTTGATGTGTTGATATAGTTGCTATGATTAGAGTTATAAGAAACCTGACGTGTCAGTATACTAAAAAAAAAAATATGTATAAACTCAACAGGATAACCCTGACCATTTGAAGAATTGTTTGAAGGAGAGCAGCTTGCTATCATGGCATTTCCTTGGATTATATGTGAGCAGCTAAGAGATAAAAAGGAATTAAACGCAGGTATTACTTCTTATTCGGGTATGGGATTCATTTTACCTGCATATCTTTTTTTATCTTTGTATCTTCATATGGGACACAACGTTAAGGTTTTCGGTAAAAAAAAATCAAACTTTGCTTGTATAGTTCGGGGTTTTAAATTCAATTGTTCTCTAGAATGATATATTTTTTGTATCCTCCTTTCCGTTTAAAAGAAAAAGGCCCAAAATTTGATAATTGAAAGCTATTCAATTACATCAGTCTTCCCCATAGTTAGATTATCCTCAATTTTATAAAGCAAGCATAATATCCATAGCTCAGTAAGATTTAATTCAAGCTCACGATATGAAAAAAAATTCAATACCGGTAAAGAAAATGAATTTGTTCATTTTAATTTTATTCAAAATAATGTTATCTGTACTGTACTGGAAAAGTTGCCCACCTTAACATGGATGGAGAGAAAACTGGGCCAAAGAGTGGAACCAAAGAAATCGGTTCATAAAGTCAGAGCAAAAAACTTGATTCCCCCTTTGCAAATAATTCAATTTCGGTCCACGACCTCTGAAACAGGGATTTTGACCAAAATATTAGTCCAAATCGATCTAAAAAAAACACAGTAGACTAGAAACATTGCCACAGAAGTATGTAGACTTTTATCAAAGTCAGTAATCAAGAGGATTACATTGGGAAAATTTTGATTATTTATGTAATAACATATAAAAATTTAAATGTTGGTCCTGAAATGGTGTAATTATATATTTTAGCCTGAAAAAAAAAAAAACACAAAATGGGATGGTCTTTTGAAATGATAAAAAAAGCATTTTTTTTAAAGGCATATTAAAAATGAAGGAAAAATTTCATTAAATTAAATATGACCAAGTTTTAATAAAAAAGGCTAAGCCTTTTTAAAAAGCTCATTAAAAAAAACTCCATTCGATAACTATTATCAAAATTTTATTAAGAATGGCCAGAAATGTCGACTTTTGGGACAATGAAACGGTCCATATTTTTTATAAAAAAAGTTTAGAGATATACATATATTATAAAAGATAAATGTCTTAGTATTCTAAGACATGTATTGAATTAAATTTGTATTTTGTTTCCATACCCCATGATAAATTGAACATCAAAAGATGAGTTAGGGAATTTTCTAAAAAAAAATGTTTTTTAGTGAGAGACTTGTTATGTAAGGGGTTAGGGCTACTGTAGTGTACATCTTATAAGCTTTTTCTTAAAATAGTTTGAGTTTATATATACATATATAAATATAACGGGGGAAAAATTCATTATTTTGTATCAGAAGGATTATAGGACATAAAAGTAGTTCTTGAACACACCTACAAAGAACTATTTAAATAAAATAATAAAACTTTAGAATATTTTTTTCTAATATATCTTGTTGTGTTTGTAGTTTTCAATTAAAAAAAGACAATTTATCTTTAAAAGTTTACATATAACTCGACAAAATTCCAAAAGAAAAAAACAAGTAACATGAGCAATGAACATACAAAGGGTAGAAGAAAAAATAAAAGTGGGGTAATTACTTTAGTTTCTATTAAAATTATAAAGCTGTACATCATTAATCAATAAAGTCAATATGTATTCCAATATATGTCAGATGCCAAAAATTGGACAATGCAACTAGTTCTTAAATTTGTGAGGATAGTGAGGCCACTTTGGAGACCAAAAATAAAAGAAGCCCATCTTCTCCGTTGCAAGACTCTTTACCATGAATTTTGAATTAGTCTTTTGAGTTCTTTAGATCTCCTTTTTGACAGTTTTAGCCCCCCTACGGCCTAAAGTCCTGATGCCATCTCCTTGACTGCATCTTTTGTGTGAAGGTCGAGACAAGGGCCTGCAGTGCCTTATTATCCAAACACCGAGGCCCTCAAACCTGCTGTCAGCCAGCACTGAGACACTATCTCAGAGGACTACATGTGCAGCGGGTACCAGGCCTTCCAGGGCCGCTTGGAAGCCATAATTACCACTAAAGGAAGGCTACATTAATAATTAATAATATTTTGTTGAAATTCTATTGTCAATTAATAAATTATATCTTGTTGAAGTTTAAAATGCCACATGCTCAGATTTTAATGGACCACTCGGTATATTGGACACATTTTTTTGGCCCTTTAAATGTATGTATGACATAGGAAGTTATCTTGCAAAACGTCTTTCAAATTGAAAAAGATAATGTATTCTTTTCAAAAAGTTATACATTTTTAGTAAAATATATAATGGTACTTATTTTAGTCATTTTACAAATATTACATATAATAGTTATTAAAGACGACAAAGCATAAAAAATATAAAATGATTATAAAGCAAAAAAAAAAAAAAAAACTCTACGCTATATGAGATAACTATATATTTTTCCCTTTTTTTTCTTTAAAAAATAATCATTTTAGACGAAAACTTTTTAAAAACTCTTTTATTTATCTAAAATAGTAATATTATTTATATTGACTTTTTTAGGTCCTAGAAGTGCAAGAAACATTAAATCCGAAATTTTTGGGTTTTTTGACCAACAAAGTGATTTTTTGAAAATGTTTTTTCCACTAACACTTCATGATTTTGTGCTAATTATTTTTGCATTAAAATCAAAAGAAAAGAAAAAAAAATTAGCATAGTTTTTAGGTTTCCAGATTCAGAAAATATTTTTATTCATTTTTGAATCCTTTTATTATTCGAAGAAAATGTACAGGACATTGAAAAATATCATTTCTTTTTTATAAATTTAATTTATTCCTCATTTTTGATCGTAATGAAAAAATTTGAGTATTTAAGCATAAACATGAAAACTAACCCAAAATTTATTGTTTTGTGGTCAAAAAATTTTTATTTTTTTAAACACTTTCTCGGTACATCTCCATGATTGACTATTATTTTTCACCTTGAAAGATCTCAATAAAAGATAAAAGTAAAAAATACATATGGTAGGTACACGTTTTTAGATTAAAAAAATATTTTACCAATATATGTATCTTTTTCGGAATCGGAGAAAATTTATTTTTAAGTACAAACAATGACAAATAATTTACCCTTTCTTTGAAAGTCTAATAAATTCCTCATTTTATATCACAATGACAACCAAAATGGGTAATTGGTAGAGGCAAACTTCTGCCCATGGTCCTTTTTCCTGAATATGATTTTTACTTTAGGGAATATCTCAATTTATTCTACATTATGACACCAATTTGAGCTCTGAAACTCAATATCTTAAAAAACAATTATGGTCGATTATGTATTTTTAACGATTTGTACTTTTTTGACTGTTATGATGGGCTTAATGTTCTCTTATTAATTAACGATACATCTTATGTTACATTGTTTTAAATAACATATACTTTTTTTAAAACTAAATGTATCTTGTTCATTATTGTTCACATCATATCATACAATTAGGAGCTGTGAAGGTGTGAGTGTTTACTATAAACGCTTTAAGGACAGTATTGCGCTTTGTCGGTTCAGTTGTAAATTATCGTGTGTCTAGTATGGAAGTCTCAAATGGCGACATTCGCCATATTTTACATTCTTACTACCTGAAAGGGAAAAACGTGTCGAAAGCGACGAAAAAAATGTACGATATATACAAGGATTGATAAACTCTTTTGGTTTATGGTACGCAACAGTGATTCGAGCCATTTTGTTCTAGTTTAGTGGAGGTGAAGGATGTGCCACGCTCAGGCAGTCCTGTTGTCGAGAATGTCGATAAAATCATCCAAAATATCGAGATAACCCGTCATATTAGCAGTCATAGCATCAAACAGGAGCTGAGCATTGATAATAAAACCGTTTTGAACCATTTGTAGAAGGATGGATACAAAAAGAAACTCCAATAGGAGTGGAATTGTGTTTCATCAAGACATCACCAGGCTGCACACATCTTTGATAACTCGCCAGAAGCTCCAGGAGCTCGTATGAAAACTTATTATGCATTGGTTCTTATGCAATCTGAGTTCAATCACTCTCTTTTGCTATTAAAAGAGTGTCATTAAAGATATTTTTATCAATCAAGTTGCAGCATCTAAGAAAAGCAGTAGAGACTTCATCGGACTGGCAAATCATCCCTTCAAATTTATCAGATTTTGAGACCTTCAATCCGTCTCAGTTCTGCTAAATATAACGTTAAAAAGATTCAAAAGACTGGAAACGTTGATGATAAACCAAGAAGTAGAGGCACAAGGTCCGCCCAGAGCACGAATAACATCCGGAAAGGTAAATTAAAAATATACAGAAACCCCAACAAATCAATGGCAAAATTGGCTAAGAAGATCAATGCGTCAAAGACTTGGACGAATCGAATCATCCATAAGGACCTAGGGATGGTTTCTCTGAGGTTCCCTTACGTTCAGAATCTCACGGAAGATGCAAAGATGAAACGGATTCCATTTTAGGATGAGAAGAAATGGGACCTGGATCAAAAATTCAACCATCAAAACAACCGAACCTTTGCCTCGTCATCAAACAATGTATCTTAAGACCAAAGAACAATTCAGAAACGAGTTAATAGTCGATCTCTTTTGGTTTGGGCAGGGATTTCAAGTAAATGAGATAAGCTTCCTTTGGTTTTTATTCCGGAGGCCCTCTGTATGAAGATGGGTTAGTACATTTAATCTTTTTTGGAGCCTGGTGTCCTTCCGTAGTTTAAAACCAATTAATCTAAAACGATTAAGATGACATTTCATCAAGATGGAGCTCAAATACATACCAGTGTTCAATGCCAAGAGTGACTTAAAGCAAATATTTATTTTTGGGACAAATCTATGTGGCCCCTTCGAGCCCGCATCTTAAGCCCCTTGACTACTTTGTGTAGGGTTATCTCGAGTTGAACGTAAAAACTCGTTAATATTTAAATTTGGAAGATCTCCGTGACACAATTCAGATGGAATGGGGGAAACTTCCCAATCTATAGTGGGTGCAGCATGGGAAGTATTTCAATCACGTCTAAGGGAGGTAGTAGATAAAAAAGGCAGTTATACTGAGCAATTTATAAAATATTTAGTTAGAGTGTTTTTCTCTATGATGAATATATAAGATTTAAAAAGGTTTCAAACTTATGGTCACCCCTGTATCTATCATAATTATTCACCAATGGGAAAAATACATAATTACCGTTTTATGGCAAATATAAATAAATGAAATAACAATAAATACAAATAAATAATTCATATTAAAATATTCGTCCTTTTGTCTAATTATACTGCAAAATATTGGTTATTTTATGCCATTAATGTTATTATTTTATAACTCTAAATATTGCAAAGAGATATATAAAGGAATTAGACAATTAAATAATGTCTTTAGATATATGTTTATACATACTTTTTTGCATTTTTAAATTGCAAAGATACATATAATATTCATGCATACTTATTTACAGGGTGTGTCAGGTATTTGTGTAAGAGCTTAGTTTGCTATAAATAGTCGGTTCTAAAGATGATTCAAGGAAAGTGTTGTCCAATATATCAATGGCAGGAAAAATTATTATTTTGAAATGTTTTAAAATCATTATTTAACTCGTATTGTTATGAGAGGATGGGATTTTTTAGAGAAACATATCAGTTTTATTCTCTTTGCATTCTACAACAACCCCATTCCTCGTTATTTTTTGATCGAGAGAGTGTCAATCAGTAATCGTCATTTAAATACCTGTCTTTTGTTTAGGTAATATTCCTACTGACTTGTTTCCTCTTTCATTAGAGTCTCTCTAGTCATATCAATTGAAAATGGTCGTTGAGTATACACAAAAAAAGTATTCAACCAAAATCCCCCAAAAAAAGGAGAAATGTTACTTCAAATCACAAAGGACATGGTTATCTTTTGGTCTGAAAATTTTGGTGTTTATTGTGAAATTTAAAAAAAAATATATATCAACTATGAAGTGGCAAGAACCTGTGAATGGAAATGCAAGGCTTGACTACATGAAGAATAATACATCAACTAGAAGGAGACTACATTTTATGGGAGAAGTTTTTAATAAAAACAGCTATTTTAACGTTTAGAGAAGAATTGGAAAGAGGGAAATTTTGACAAAAATAGATTTTAATAAGAGGCTATTTGGTCAGAGAGATAGTTTTTTTTTTTTTAATTACGTGAAAAGAACAAAGAACAAAACAATTCTAGAATTACCGATGGCAGAAAACGGGTAAAAACATTTCTTGAGGTTGATTGAGAGAAAGATGGGACAACTACAATTAGAATCCAATCCAATAGATGTGTTGAGGGCCCTCTGGAATGTAGGGTTTTATTTTTCCTTATATTGGTTCAAATATCGAATTATTACGAGTATTCTCCATTTTGATAGTACTCAGGCAAGTTCTATCGAAGAAAGTGGGAACAATACAGAGACGCCCAACCATTTTTTATTTGAATACAAAACAATTAATAACATATGGGACCACTTAACCCGGGAATTTTTTTCAAAATTTAACTTGATTTTAAGACCAAAAGATTTTTGTTTTATATATATTGGGTCGGAAAAAATAAATGTTATTTTAACCAAAATGTTATATAAATTAAGAAGTACGAGACCTCCCCTGTCCCCCTATTTGTTAAGGCGTGTGTTTAAGATGATTCAACTTTATATTGAATACATATTATAATTATGTTGAAACATAGTTGGACTGTTGTACTCAAAAAAAAAATATAGGATTTGTATACAAATGATGAGTTGATAAGTTGAGATAGCTATAAGCTTAGCCATAGCTTAAAGCTTTCATTTGATTTAGGATAATTAATTTGGTTCATTTCGTAGAATCTATCAATTTGTCATTCTTTCATTCAAACAATGATTTTTTCCTTACTCTAAATGACATTTCCGACGGCTGCAAAAGATTAATCCAAATAATTTGTTGATACAAATGGAGGATAATTAATTTGTCAATGAATTTAAATGTAATCCAGACTGAATTTTTAAAATAATCATTTTGGCTTAATTTTGTGATTACATGCATAGGTTAGGCTCCAACAGAAAGAATAATGTCTTAATAGCTGTTGTTTTTTTATCCAATGGTAATTTGGCATAACCTTTTGATTGTATTTTTTCAGAGTTTAGCTTTTAAAAGTAATCCCATGCTCCAACCAATAAGACTTTTGATAAAGTTCGATGTATTGTGGGAGTAATCTTTGACTTTGTTTGATAAGCAAAACTAATTGACCATACAAATATAGCGCATTATATAATTTAGCTATATTGCTTATAAATTTATACATATTACATACTAAATAACGAATTTTGATAGGTCACAGTGAAATAATAGCATCCATTAAAAGTTGATTACTAAAATGGTTGGTGATATAACATAATTATGTAAGATATTGTAAGAAAAAGAGATTGTAGGCTGTGTAAGTTACAACTTGTAAACTAAATTGTCAAAGCCTATTTATACAATAGATGTGCACTCTACATAGGTAGTTAAATTATTATCCCTGTCAGAGGTGTTATAACCATAGGGGTCATTGCCCAAGTCTGATTATTTGCTCAAATTTATTGTCTTCCCAAAAATTTTAGCTATAAAGTTTAAAAAAAGTTGATTGTCTCTTTATTCTTTTGACAAATTTGGCATGTATCAAAAACATTTCGTCAAATAAGTCAACCGGCCCTCCTCCACCCCAAAAAATAATAACTCTTCAGACACCACTGATGACGACATCATTATAAAATTTGGCCCTCACTTGCAAATACAACTGTTGAACTGATATCAGTATGATCATTTTTACAAACACAAGTCAAATACGATTCCAAGTGAAGACCCAGTCCTTGGGGTTGTAAGTAAGGCTTCCTTGCGACGAATATTTTGAGGAACGTCATATTGTAGGGGCCATAAACTGGGAAATTTCGAGATATTAAAAAAATATGTGATCAGCATTTTATTTTCAAAAAATGAAAATTATAAATAAATGACATATTTTGTTAATCTGTAATATTTACATTTTGCCCATCACCTCCATGTTCGGGACTGGTTCCAAGCCAAAGTTGATAAAAAAATAACTTGAGTACTACGCCAATCCAAAAAAAAATCAATCGACTTCATATCATGTTAATTAGAGGTCACAAAATTGACAATGAGATGATATCCAATTTCTCACCTATGTATTTACTTATGGTACGATATAACTATGAGGGTTTCTTGTGTTATAAGCATGTTGGTTTTAGTGGGCATTTTCTCCAGGCCTCGCTCTTGATTAGGTATTTGATATTGATTACAAAATCTATACAAATTGCTGCTACTTCAAGGTACGTTGCACTTTGATTGAAGATCCCTACCTCCGATAGAGCATCGGATTTGATAAATTACTTCCCACAGATTTCAGTGCGACATGAAAGGACTCTACAATTACTAATTCGTCAATAAAAAAAAAGCCCAGTAATGAATGATATTTTCTATTATCGTATTTTTTATTCTATTCCGTTTCTTAATTGATGTAGTTTTAATTGTTAAGGTTTTTCGTAGACCATTTTGCTTATTTTTTGTCATGAATAATGAAGTTGTATTAGAGGATATTAATGAAACTAAAATGTTTAATTATGTTTTTTATGAGTGCAAATATTCTCTATATAAAATGTTGGTGATAAGGAATAGAAAGAGCATGAAAATAATAAAAATATTCACCTTTTCTAGAGAAATTTAATTAGATATTACCTTAAAAACACGTCATGAAATATACTTTTTTTTAAGGTTCTAAATGTGTTTGTCTTTTAAATCAAATTCTAAAAAATAGGAAAGAAAGATACACATTTATCTTTGGCCCACTCACACACAAACCGGCCCTGGCCATAAGTGAGATCTACATGTAGCAGACCCATCAAAATTGTGTGGATAGAGAGGAAATTTACCCTTCATCTGATCAGTTATACTAAGATGCCTTCTTTTTTAGGTAGAAAGATAATATAAGTATGACGAATAGATTTATTTCTATGAGGAGTACCTTCATCTACCAATAAATGATTCCGCTATACCGAATGGTTAATTAAAATCTAAGCACTTTGAAGAATTTTAGACTTACACAAGATATAATTTATTAATCAATATAATTTCACCAAAATTAAATAGAGGTGTGCCTCAGCTCTCTTACTCATTAATGTAGCAACCCTTAGCGGCAATAATGGCTTCCAGGCGGTGGTGGAAGGCTTGGCACCCACTGCAAATGTAGTCCTTTGTCATAAGGTCCCATTAGTGGCTGACAGTGGCTTTGTGGGCCTCTGTGCTGGGATGACGGAAACTGCTGGCAAGTGAAGTCAAAAGGGCTGTAGTTCAAAAATTCAAAATAAAAAATACTCATTCAAATTATTCTTGCAATAGAAGAGATGGGTGTATTTCATTGTTACTTTGAAAAGTGGCCTCTCCACCGTCATAAGGCTCTTTTCACTCACTTTTTTGATAGCTTTCTGGGTAGTCTGGTGTGAAACCCCAAGATCTCTTGCATGGGTCCTCATGGACTTGAGAGGATAGGCCTGAGCTGAATTCTTTAAGTCATCCGGATCCACTTTGGCAATTTTGATAGAGCCCTTCTTCCTCTCTAACGTTTCGGACTTGCTGGCGGCGTAGACGGTGGTCCTGGAGACGTCTAACTGTTTGGTGTGAGCGAATGGAAATTTGTCGATCACGTTCAAGTATAACTTTCTCGACTTGTACGTAAGCTAAATATCTCAGATTTGTTTTCTTTTGAACTAATTGTATATGCCTTAATATATTGAAATATGAATTAATTTGAATGAGTCAAACATAATAATTATTGGATTAGTAAGTGTTCGGATTTCAATGGACCATCCGGTATATATATTCTTCAATATATAAAGTATATTTAGTATAAATAATCAGTTATTAGGTATGAAGTTTATTCTTCCCTTCGCAATTAATTAGACGAACTAATGGAGGTTGTATAGTTATTTGTAGAAAAAATTCATGATGTCCTTAACGCACAAAAAGTTTTTACCGTAGCTTGCAAAATTTGTTAACAAAGTGATCACGTTTCATCACTTTCTTTTATAGCTTTGGCTTGTGGTTCAGTCGAATTTTTTACAGGAGTTCCTAATGAAGACTGATTCTTCTACTTTACCAAATTCATTTTTCTCCCAAGAATAATTTGAGCTTAGGTGGGTTATAATGTATATAAATAAGAGTTGAATCCTAACTTCCTAATTTTCTGTAAGAAAAAAAACCCCTAAAAAAACCGGGTAACTCTGACAATTTGAATATTGTTTACCAGGAGAGCAACTTAGTTCTCATTACATTTCATTAGGTAAGCGAATCTACTCTGAGTAGACTTACACTTATAACTATAGATTAAAAAAATTGAACAATTATTCAAAAAAGGAAGAATATTTCAATTAAACATCCATTTTTATGTATCAGATTTATATACAAACGAATCTCCAGACAAATTTCCATATGATTTTATTTAATCTAAGAATCCATTTTTAAACCTAAAAGAAAAATACAACTTCAAATTTAACCTATCTTTTCATTTGCATATAACTTTTTTGATTTTGAATAAATTTAGAATACGTCGTTACTCGTATATTTATTTTTTGAGACGCTCGTCACTTTTTGATTTATTAACCAATAATCCCCTATCTTGTCTCCAAAAAAACACTTTTTGTCTTTTGAGCATAGAATAAACCCCTGTCTAATAGGCAGTCCGTATTAGCCTGACCAGGAATGCACCCATTCAAAGTTTCATACTCCTAGGTCCAACAGTGTGGGCACCCAGAAAGAACACGCACACACAAACTCGATTATATATATTTTCTTCTCTAACAGCGACTTTGAATCGAACCTACGCACATTGTGTTTAAGATCATAATTGAATCCGAGCGTGTTGTCCTCTGAGCTGGGTTGGGAAAATAAATAAATAATATAGAAGCGTATAAGGACATTTTTTATAACTCTACATTTATATGGATGCCGATAGCTTTAAAAAATATGACCTTAAGAGTGCGCGACATTTTAAGTAGTGAGGAATCTAAAGAGTATTTTTTTTTTTTTTTGTATATTTCCAAAGCTGTTACTATTATTCTTTTAGGGAGATCATCTAAGTATAAAGTGCATGAG
Source organism: Lepeophtheirus salmonis (assembly GCF_016086655.4). Lineage (NCBI taxonomy): Eukaryota > Metazoa > Arthropoda > Copepoda > Siphonostomatoida > Caligidae > Lepeophtheirus > Lepeophtheirus salmonis. The sequence continues at coordinate 8,785,799 of NC_052131.2, read as the reverse complement.
CTCATGGAAGATAGAAAGTAACACTCATGATTTGTTGGGGAGTTAAAAGTTTAAGTCATTTTTGGACTCAAAGTAGAACTAAGGATCCATATCGAAGTAATTTCTGGTGATGTACATATTTCCTAGATATGGAAAGGTATTTAGGAATATTTCCGTCCTCACATAACTGCTTATAGCCATATAATAAACCATCATGCTAACTAAGCTGATCTCTTCTCAAAACATTCCTCAAATAGTCAGGCTATAAGCCAAGAGGCTCGTGTGGGGTTAAGTAGATTCAGGATCTATGCAAAATATTTTTTCCCACGGAAATTGTCACTTTATCATTGTGTATACAAGTTTTTCTTCCCTTTTCAGAATTTTCCTTGAAATTCAATGGAGGCAGTCTAATTAGTTATGGAATAATATCCAATGTCTCTAGCAGATATATAGACGTGTCGCATAGATTACTACATTGTACAAATACGGATCACGTGGTCTTCCTTTCACCACTTGGTTTTCTAGGTATAAACGCAATCTTGTATGTAAATTGACTAGTATAAATGCAAATATCCTTCCTGAGGAAGAAAAAAAGTATATTTATTTGATTTTGCTTATTTGACAAGAAGGAATACATGGGAGGCAAGTGCCAATATACATACATACTAGTGTATATAAGTATATGTTGATTTCCGTGCATCTTTGCAAGTTGTTGCAATTTCCACACCGGAGACATACAAGAAAAATGTAAATAATAAATATTTGCTTACATTATAGGTATATTAAACTGTCCAGTTTTTGTGTTAATATTATTTTCCCTTCCCACAAATAACTTTTCTGAAGGGGACAATAAAGTAACTGACTTTTGCCAAGTGTGAGCCCTTTCAAGCCATATTTGGCGTGTTAAAGGGTATTTTAATTAGGAAAAAATAGGATTTTTGGGTCCAAATTAGTTATTTTTAGGTATCTTGTACTATCCCAAATATGATGCCTTTTAATTTTAATATTTTTATTGTGTAGTAATTAGCTTATCACTTAAGGCTATTGAGCGCCTTTTTTTTTAATAATTTAAAGGGCCTAAGTTGGCTAGATTATTATCAGTGTCCCTGTTTTATCAAACGTAACATATTAAAATTGCATCCTAATGGAAGTGACAAAAAAGTGGAACATTATTTTAAGTGATGTTTGATAAAACAGGGAAGTCCTAAAACATTGAGCACAAGATTAAGATACCTTAAACTATTACTAACAAGAAGCACATTAGTTTAAAATGATAAACCGAATACTAAAAAGTACAGTTTTTTACTTATAAAATCCTATTTGAGAAGGTATACAGGGTTGGGACTCGAGAAATTGCTTCAGAAGTACTTCAATATTTTTTTAATTATCAAAAATAACAAAAAAATCATAATTTTAGCAAAGCTTGTAAAAAAGGCATCTACAAACTTGGTACCTCAATTACCCATCTTCAGTATCAATCTCACCCATTACATGTCGCCGAAAAGCTTGGCATGAGTTGATGACAAACTCCTCAGACAAGATTTCCCACCCAGCCTCTATGGCGGCCATCAGTGAGTTCACATATGGGTGTGATTCTTGGTTTGTTTACCTCCCCAAAGTGCCCAGCGGGTTCAAATCTGACAAGGAAGGGAGCCACATCTCTTTGCCTCTTTACTTATCGAGCCTCCTGACCTTCATTAGCTCTGTCAGAAGGTGGTGTGCTATCCTCATGTATGATGATAATCCCAAGTCACCCTTCATGCACCTTCTGATGGTCCTAGAAGCCACGGAGAAGTCGTTGGTGAGGTGATTCATCTATTTAGTGGAGTCCTCCTTGATCCTTTTCTCCAAACTAGACAGGAACTCCGGATCTCTCCTTAAATTGTTCCCTCCAATTCCTGCTTTCCTAGAGAGGTATTCTCCATCATTCTCCATCTTGACCACCTTGAAAACCAGGCTCCTAGACCACTTCACAATGTCCATTATTCCCGCCACCTCAACTTCAGCATCTAGGAGATCTGAAATGTAATGACTTTTGACTTTTTGCTGACTAATGATGACAAGATAACAAAATGTTTATTTTACTTTGTTTATGCACAAAGGAGAGCTGAACCATAAAGTCTCAAAAGAATAAATAAACCTTCATTTATAAATGAGAAAATTAACAAAGATTAGTTGTACACATTTTGCTGTGCGACCCTGTAGGAGGCTAAAAATGGCCAATTTGGACCCATAAATATCATTTATGCTATGCTAAAATAGCCTGTATCATTAAAAAAATGGTCTGACACGCCTGAAACTTTACCAAAGTTAGGTTTTTAAAGGCATTTGGGCAAGGGCGGGAAAATATAACCCCAAAAAAAGGGACAGTCTAATACACAAGGTATACATACATACATATTTGAAGATAATCAAAGTAAATCGGGCTTTGATTTATGAATATGTAAAATACGTTGCTCTTGTTTACGTTTATGCAAATACAAAATCATATATCATGTATATTTATAAACTGTCCTATTGCAAATATTGTATTTTGCTTACTTTTCAATGCAGATATTTTTTACCCTTACATACTTCTTGGTTAATATTGTTGATTGAAATTAATCTCAAGATTGTGGGGATCTTTAAAGAGACTCCAAAGAAAACTATATGTAAACCAAGTGACGAAACAACATCCACGTGATGAATATTTGTCCAAATAAGATGGCTCAGTGATAAATTTTTTCCCCACTAAGGGCCTTGAATATACATAAATATTACTACATAGGATATACTCCATGAATTCACCTTCTTAACTGAATTAACAAGGTGAACTCTACAATAGGAATAAATAGCTTCATACATGATGAGTATAGAAGGGAAACCCCTCCTCTTAACTTGTACAAGTTCTAACTTAATGACAGAAAATGACATAGTGACGGGGAGTTTAATAAATAGCTATATCTTGCGTAAGAAAATAAATAGGACAAGGAATCTACAGAGATGGGAAAAAAAGGATAATCCATTTTGTGGTTGCAACCTGTAAACTTATTTTTTATTTTCCGATGATGTAATCATTTTTCTTTTAAAGTTGAAGAGAGAAAAATAAGTGTAAAGTAATCACGAGTGCGTGACAGACGAAGAGTAACATTGAGGATTTGTTGCAGAGATATAAGTTTAAGTCATTTTTGGACAGCTAAGCTGTTCTTGTCCCAAACATTATTCTAATGGTCAGAGTGACAACGTTAATTTTCGGAGTTTTTTTTTGTACTATGAGAATCTACTCGAGCTAACAAGTGCGTGTCTTCAATTTGTTTTATAGGATTAACTCTTTGCAGGAAAGAGACGACAACTATATCAATGGAAAAAAAATCGTTTAACTCTGATTGGTTTGAGCTTTTAGTCTGAACTATCTTCATATTTTGTCGTGCAACACAATCTCTAAAAAATATTTAGCCAAGGGAAAGTAAAATATTATTATGAAGAGACAACATAACTTAGGGCTTGCCTAATCGGAAGAATATTAAAAAACATAGAAGATCCGCTTTTTATATTTTGTATATCTGGGGGAAGGGGTGATAAACTTACATATGGCCTCCCCTGTCAAAGTTGTGTCACTCCGCTACCGGTTAGAAACGATAACTCAAAACTCAATTCCCCACATTAATATTATGATATATGTATATGTTATTTTAAAATCGTTCCCGTGGCTGTTATTACTCCTCGTAAAACGCCCGAAATTCTAAAGTGACCTCTAGTATGCAACATTTCCACTAATATTATAGTAAAGTATCTCTGTTTACCAAGATTGATTTATAATGACGTCATCGGTATATATTTATAATGAAACCACGTTTATAGATGCTTCAAATTTAAAATAATTGAGTAGTATTCACCCATAAACTCATAAGTGATTCAATTTTTCCCCCTGGAATATTATATATTAGTTTGTGTTTAATATAGATTGTAATAATATTCTGGGAGGAAAAATTGAATCGCTTATAAGTTTATAAATACCTATGTAATTAATAAGTGGGTGAATACTAATCAGTTATTTTAAATATGAAGTATCTATAAACTTGTTTTAATCCCCTTACATCTAAATTATATAGTTAGATATAAATTCATAAGCATTTCAATTTCTTCCCTGGAATATTATTGAATGTATATTCAACACAACCTAACCAACATATTTTATTAAGCTACTTAATAAATATATATTTTTTTAAATTGACCCAAAATCAACCTTTCTTAAAAACATTTATTTTTAACTTGAAGTATAAGGTATATACTATAACTTCAGCTATGATATATAAGCATTTGAAGAAAAATAAAAAAATATCAAGTTCCAAGTACGGTTTTCATTTTACTCGGTTTTTATTTAGTTATATAATTTTTTTTCGACAGCTGGCGATATTGGGACTTCTAATCGATTTTATTTACTATCGGAAAATGTAGACGAGCTTATCTTTTTTTACAAAAAAATTAACGAATAATAGTATTACATAACCCGTGTATATTTTATATCAAGCTTTGTTTTTTTAGAGAATTTAAGTTTATTTGTACAGAAAAGAAATTTCTGTAAGAATAAAATATCGAAAAAAAACTTGAAAAACTACATTTATTCTATTAAAAAAATGTTTTACAAAATACCGTGCCAAACTAACTACCGTGAAGGGTTTACCAAGGTTCGTAGTAAACCATGGGTTTAGCGTATTGTCCCAGCCCTAATAAAAACATACCATTATTTTTCAAAATGGCCTACATCGGACCCAATTATAGCCTCAATTCTGGGCCTGAACAAATTAGACGTGTTTTTGACGAGTCCACATATTGACCATTTTTTTTCAATGGAAACTTTCAAGTTTCCAACACTTGAGTAATGGGTAGCACATGCCTTTTCTTCGACAGCGTTTAGTGCTTGATTTAACAACAAAACGGCCATACATATAAAAAAAATTCTATATTTTGTCGTTCAGGCATTAAAAATCAATTTTGTGAGCAGTGAAGTTGTTTTTTTATAACTTAATATGCAAATATATATTATTATACGTATAAGAATATACCCACTATATAATCTAATTGAGTTTAAGTTTAAAGGCTATTTAGAACCCTGTACACAATTTTAAATAAAAATATGTCCATGCATTGGTCAAAAGTAACTGTTTAAAGTAATTTTTGTAATATATTCTAAATTTTAGTGAAATTATTAATATGACTAATGTTTTAGCATAATTGTGTTAAAAAAACTCACTTAGTTTAGTGAGATACATCATTTATGATTGTGATCTTTTCCAAAATAAGTATATGTTTGATAGTGTACTACAAGATTGAACATATTTCCCTCCCTTGGACATTGAAAATAATATTGTGTGGAAAAATCCTGTCCTATCAAAGAAATTTTATTGCAGATCTATTTGTTTACAATATCCAAGTGAAACACACAAACTTTCTAGAGAGGTATGTGATAAGTTATCTGCTAATTTAGAAAGTATAGACTTTACTTATCATACTATTATTCTCGAAGGGATCACATTCAAAATTAAACATAATCTTGCAATCACTACGCTAGATGGAAATGTAGTTAATTTTCTTACTGATTCAATTGTCCACACAATCATGCTAAACCTTCTGAAATTAATCATCTTTATAAAGAAAACAGAAATCAACAAAAATTGGAGCAATGAAGATTGGCATATCTCTGTACTGCATTCTTGGATTCAATTTTTCGAATTTATGCTCCATCCAGGATATAGAAGGGAAATTAAAAAAACATGTAGGCTTAATCGTAGAGTGGGAAGTGAAACTAGTATCGATGGCAACATTGCAGGAAGACCCTTCCAAAATTTTCTGAAAATACTTTAGTTGGTCTTAAGTTCGTCGAAAGACTCTGCAACTATTCTTCAAATGATATCTACAAACACTTTTATCAATATGGATAAATTGCATGATTATACAATCAAAACAACTAAAATTTATATCGATCGATATAATTGGTGCATGATGCCTCTCTCCCTATCTACATATATTCAAATGTTCTCCGACTATCTTAATTTATCCGAATCCTATGGAAGCAAGATGGTTCCTACATATTCAAGAATTAGGCGAAGGATATTCCATTTATGTTGTTGCCTAGCCGTTTAGAACTGTTAATGCTATTCAAATGAAGGTAAATAGATAATTTTGATGCTCCATCATCATACAAAGACTCTCAGAACATGCAAAAATGTTTTTAGTATTCTGTAAATGAATCAAAGACATTTATCATTACAGTGAATACAGTAAAATTATATAAACAGGACAAAAAAATAGAAGGAACAATTAGGCCATAAGGAAATTGTCAATTCATCATCATTTTTGCAATATTTTTTTTTGGCAAGCCAGTATGAATAGGAGGAAGACAAAAATGAGAGAAAAACATTGAATTTAAAAATGATTATACATGCATAGGGAGTAATGTTGGGCGGAGTGCGAGATAGAAAAAAAATGGGATTAGTTACTTCCTTGGGGTGTTCTTAAATATCCTTTTAATATCTCATATGTATCAAAATTTTGCTTCATCTTCGATGTATGTACATATTTTCTTAATTTATCATACATGTACTTCCTCTGTCTAATTGTAATTCATTAACTTCTTAATTATTGACAAATAATGGAATTAATTATCGAGGTTTCTACAATTCCTAGATCAGATGGAGTGGATGTAATACTATTATGTTTCCTTATAGTTAATCAGTGCAACTCCATCCGACCAATTAAAGGAAATTAAAAAACAATGGAGGCAGTTATGGCATGTTTCTTTATCAATCAATAGTTTCATCATGCTAATATCATATATGGCAGTCCTCATTTAGGATTGAAGACTTTATTCCCGTCCAGTTCAGTCCTAAAAACTTATAAAGTTCGGGCATTGATGACGTCACTCTACTTTATTTCTTCTTTTTTTAAACAGTTATAGGACGGATAGTCCAAAGGACCGACAGTCTTAAGGACCAGTACAAAGGACTGATAAAACCAGTTTTTAGACTGAACTGAATAAATAAAAACTAACACAACACTACTCAAAATCATCTTGCTTTCTATGATGTTTCTTCATGATGATATTACCTACAACAATTTTGTCTCAGAATGATTTTATACACCACGATTTTATCCAAACAACTTTATCTGCAACAATTTACCACAATCATTTTTTTATTAAACTGATAATTCTGTAAAGATATAAAAGATTAAATGTATTCGGAGGTTTTTCCATAACAATGATGAGACGACACAAATTTAGTGGGGGTACTAAATTAGGAGAGATGAAATTGGTATAAAACAATACTTAAACTGGGGGTTTTAAAAAATAACTTTTTTTTAAATTAATGTTCCAAAGCTACGTCTAAGAACCCTGGCGGTGGTAACTTTTTCGTCAGACATAAACTAAAGAAGGTTTGTATTTTATGACAGGAATTTAGATCTTATTTCAAAACGTTCACAAGACATCACTTAATAATTATATGTATTTTGCAAAGTTTTCCTAATATTATCGCATAATAATATATCAAGTTATTTTATTTTTGTCCCATTCATGTTGTCATATTTATAGATATTTTTTGAAACATACAGAATGGATGGGGGAAAAATACAAAATTTAACCTTTTTAAAGTTTAGTATTTATTTTGGCATAAATAATCAAGGAATCGATTTTTTTACAAACATTACATATAAAGCAGTATATAACAGTTTATTCATTTTATGTAATTGTCATTGGCCTCTACAAGGCCTCAATACTAGGTCGAAAAGTTTGGTATTCCTGGATGATTTCTACTTTTGGAAAGCAGAACCAAGCATCTTGAATGGATGATTTCAGGGTAGTGTTGTACTTACTTTCGAATAAACCTTACCAATTGTAATAAAAAGGGTTAACACCTGGGCTTGACTTTGACTTGTCCTAGAAATTTTTGAATTGGTGGCAGCATAATTCCTGTGTTTTAATGGCAGTGTAACATGGAGCACCGTCTTGCTACCATGCATGGTTCTCATTAGGATATTTAGGGTATAAATTTTCTGGCAGACGCTATTACTCAAGGACCATTATTTGGCTGGGTTTTTTATCTGGGCACCCCTGGAATTTCAGGGACGTCCACAGGGGTAAGCTGAAGAGGCTGTAGCCCCCAACCCATTTCAAAAAAATTTATTTTTTACTATAATTTTTTTGGTAAGGATAAAAAAAAATTTACACGAAAATAGGGTTCATTTTTAATTTTTGTGAATATCTATGAATTTTAGAAATATTTTATGAATAACTGAATTTTTGAAATTTTTGTCTGAAAAATTTAATATTTGAAATGTCATTTTTCTAATTTTTTTTTATGAATTGTTATGGATTTTTGAATTTATTTTCTGAGATTTTTTTTAAGTAGTGAAGCGTGCTTCTATATTTTTATCATGTCTAAAGTTATTTTTTCCCGGTACCTCTGTATATTTGGCATTCAACATAAAAGCATGATCGAATAGTTCCACTCCAAATTTAATGTGAATCAGATTTGTATTCTTCGACAATTATCGTCAATTTCTATCAACAAATCATTCTTACTAACCCATTGTGTGAGTTGCAAATTGCGCTTAAAGTAGCCAAAATTGATCGTCACAAAGAGAATGAAAAAGCTATGGATTTTATTTGAAAGGATATATAGTGGATAATATAAGACTCTTAAACCAAATAAAGGTTCTAAACTATAGTTGAAACTATTGGCTATTTTAAATCATCCCACATATTTGAATATAAGCCCTAAAATTGATTTAAAGATGTCTATGAAATATTGGTCCATTTGAAGTCAAAAAATAAATTTGTATTTTCTCCATTTCTTCATTTTTGTTAAAAAAAAATTATGCTGAAGTGCCACATATGTAGTTGTTTTTATTTAAGGCAAGCGTTTTATCAAGTCTTTTTGTGTATTTATTTTTTCCAAAAACTCTACACAACATTTTTTTATTGTTGTTTAAACAAAAAAAAATATCTTAACATGGAAATGTATAATATTATAATTATATTCGACAACATTTAATTTCCTTCTTGCCTCTTGTCACTTTTTTTTTACCCAAAAGCATCGTTAGCAGCAATGTTATACTCATATACTTTCTACAGAATAAAATTAGAAAATAGTGGAAACAAACAATTTGAGCTACTTAGATGTAGTGCTTATTTCTTCGGTCCAGTCCAGACTAAGGCAACTGAATAATATTAATGAATAAAGAAGAAACATTTTAAATACAGAAGTCATGATGGATTGAATTTTCTTTTTTTAAAGACTACAAAGGAGGACTGGACTAGATCGGACTGAACTCAGCTTGCCTGGATCCCAGTCCTTGGTCCTAAATAAGGATCTACATAAAACTACTTTGATTATAAAATATGTCTTAGAAAGCAGAAGTAGATTTTTCTAATTGGATATCTGAACAGGGTTTATTATTTTCTAAAGTTTTTATCCTTGATATTTAGTTCTTGAGAAGGGAAATTTTATGAATAAAAAAAATAAATTGTGCTCATGAAAGACGGAGAGATACAAAAACTACTCCCACTACAGATTTTGTCCTCTGTCATGACGTGACCTTCATTTTTGTTATTCAAACGCGTTAAATATTTATGTATTGTAATATATATGAATATAAGAAACAGATTATGGAAAAGTTTGGATCCTCCTCTTAAGCAAGGGTGTTGACAGCTTTCTTCTTTTTCTTTTTTTCTTTTTTTTTTTTCGGAGGGAGGGGGGATGTGCAAAGCTGGCTACAGGCCCGTACAATATTGAGACGACGTGTAAAGTACTCCCAATATTCATCTATGCATGTAAGAAACTATATTTATTGAGATAAATATAGTTCTTCGTCAAAAATTAATAAACGATTGGATTGTAGATGATATTGAAAAAAATGGTCCATAATGTGACAGAGAGTGGCACCATGTGGCAACCAAAAAACACTTTCCTCTGAATTATAATAATCATTATCACCAGCACTCTCAACCAATCTTTTCTACTTTAGCCAAAGCTACAGAAAGCCACACTACGTTGCAGATAATATTTTTTTTTTTAAGTTTCCTCATGCCCTATTTATTGTAAATAAGCAATACACGATTTAAAAGTGCATTTTTATCGTTTATCGTTAACTTTTTTTATTCTTCATCGTTTTTCTCTCATTACCAATTGTTTTGAACAATTATCAACAATTCTAATATATTAAGCATTTCCGGGCTATAAAAATTGAACAACAATATTTTCGCCATTCTCTCCTTTTTTTATGATTGCATCATCTATATTAACAAAACAAAGTTTGTATAGATGTTTGGATGTTTTTATGGATAGATTCTCGACATAAAGTCATTTTATATCTAAGAAATAATAATGTAGAAACGTGTGGTTTAGCTAATGGTCAGTGTGATATATTTAAAATAATAATGAAAGGTATTTTGCAAAGCTCAGCACAAGATGATGTACCTAAGAACCTTATAGTAGGTCCCCTGGCCGATTTGTTGTATTAGTATGAATAAAATTTTGAATTAAATAAAAAGTTAATTCAAAATAATAATTTATATACTGGTATTGGTAAAATTGAAATGTTTGTAATGAAAAAAACTACTCTTAAAATTTAGAAAAGGGAAAACGTTTCTATTATTAGATTGTGTAGTTTTAATTTATCTCTCTGGAGTAAGCATTCTCGTCTATCTTTGGTGTAAATTATTTGAAAAAGGCATAATAAAAAAGATATATATGAACTCAAATATAACTTTAATATTTTACCCGTACTATTGATATTTGAAATGAAAAAGATTCTCTTCTTTTTTCCATTAATTCATTTTCTCCGTCCAAAATCATATGAGAGGCAGCTGATGTTAAAAAGGTTCTTTTTTTTGTTTTACATACATCCAGTGCATATTTTTTTACTAATCAAAAGTATAACAAACAGTACTTTAGGGACAAAGTGTTCCCTTTGGCCAGGGCTACTTACGGAAACAGGTGGAGGTGGCAGCAGGACGGTGCCAGCTGCCACACTAGCAACTTTATCCAAGAGTTTCTTCAGATTGAGACTCCAGCCTTCTTCGATTGGAATTCTTGCCCGCCTCACTCGCCTGATAGTTGGCCGCTTAACTTCACAGTGTTGGGCATTGAAAGGGGATGCTGTCGGGAGACAAATACAAGTCCAAGGACCAGCTGAAGTTTGCCTTCAAGAATGCTTTAGCCAACCTCGACCAGAGCTTCATTGCCAAGTCATGCAGCAAGTTCCGGTCCAGGCTGAAGTTGGTAGTGGGGAACATGGGCGGTCATATTGAATAGAAATGTGTTTATGACTCTCATCTTTTATGTTAAATAAATTAATTCGTAAGCCACTTTAAAAATTACAGAATTATGTAACTATTTTTAAAAATTTCAGAGTGTTCAGTTTTAGACGTTTTAGAATATGTTGAAATAAACTATGATTATATTAAACCCCAAGAGTTTATTTTCATTTTTAGCCCAATATGGTCTGTAGACATGGTAAATGAAATTGACATCTGTTTCTTATTAATTAAGCCCCCCCCTCCCCTGCAAACATCCCTGAACCCCTACTCATTTTAAGTCAGGTATCAATGACGATAACAGCTTCAATAGCAATAATCTATGCTAAAGTCTATATGATGGCAGTTGCAATTCCCGTTTACCTCAATATCTTAGCTTTGATAAAATATTAAATAAGGCAATTCCAATTTATTGCAGAATATTTGTATGGTATAGTAAGGTTGGAGTGACTATGACGTCACCATTATATACCCAAAATAATTACTCCTGACCCATTCTAACATGGGCTCCCTCCCTGACCCTACGGATGTATTATAAGATCATGAATATTATAAATATTATGTATCTAAATAAATACAAATATCTCCCCTCTTCCTTGAAGAAATTTCAAACTCTTTTTTTAGTTATTTCTTATGGGAGAAATTGATTTGACTTATGAGTTTTGTACGAGCTTAATCAACTCGTTCCAGAAACGAATTAAACTCGTATTTCAAGGCATGCCTTATAAATAATAATTTTTGCAAAAATATGTAAATAAAAATTAACTAATTAATAAACATTATGAAATTATGTAAGTATCAAGTGTTAAATAAAATAATACACCAATGACTGGTGAACTTATACTGATGAAAAACTATTCAAATGACTACTTGACTGATCTATTGTTAACCTAATCAACACCAAAATATGTCAAACAATTAAGTAGTATAAAGGGTTGGGTCAAATCCTAGAATATTACATTGGTGGAAACAGCAAGAGTTCACATTTGACATCGTAATTGAAGACGATGCCATCTTGGAAGCTCATCTATATTCATAAAGCAAAGTTTGTCCGTCTGTATCTATGAATGTATGATGATATAAGAAATAAAGATGTAGTAGTATTAATGAAATATTGCTGCAAGCGTATGCATGTATAACAAGAGTACTGTTTGTATCTGTTATTGATCTATTACTAGAATGAGGCTGTCTGTTCTACGGACACATAGTGGGTTGTAGGGGGGGGGGCGCATTTGGACATAAAATGCTGATGGTGTATAGTCCATGTAATTTAAAAGTTCAAATAAATAATGTAATTTATAATTTATGTTTGTTTACTCCAATCGAATGTAAAAGTACCTAATTTATTCCAGAACAATACTTTAAAAACCCAAAAATCCGAATTTATTCATCAATAAAACCCAAGTTAAAAGTTTTGCATGGTGGCCTCCTTGTTTTAATGAAAAAATAAGTTTAAGATCCTCATAATTTCTCCTGAACGGGTATTGCATACGGCGATACTCTACAGTTACGCCTGCTTAGAAGATGACCGAACAAATTTGCACTCACGTGTGAAGCACTTTAAAAATGAAAATGCCATGGTATAAATTGCTAAAGTTCGGTAAATCTAATAGTCTGTAACAGTAAACAATCAACAGATTGATACGTAACAATCCTCTCAGTATGTTGTTAAACTAAATTTTTTATCAATATTTTTTGTTGATATTTCTTCTTTTTTTTTATTACAACATATTATAATAACCTTTGTTTACTATTGTTATGTAAAATAAACCCTGTTCAATCGAATATCACTAAACTAACCTACTCCTAACTTGCTTACAAATTTAGACCAAAGTGAAGATCGTGTAATACATGCACCAACTACATCTTCTCTTGTGCCTCTTTGTAAAACTGGAAGTATTTGTCACCACTAAATAAAATTACTTTATCTCCCAATGAATTAGTATCTTGTGTTCTACCACCTTTCATAAGATTGGCAGCAGTCCCAGACGAATCAACTGGTTAATGCAATCATCCCTTCACTTTCAATTTTAAAATAGTAAAGGGTTGTACAAAAATGTTACTACCTGAAAAACCAGCACAACAGGAGGAGGAGGAAGATTCAAAAAAATTTATTTTTGTGTATATATGATATATATTATAATCAAAAAATTTTCAAAACAATTTAGACCAAAAATAGTTAATAATGTTTACTTCAGAGGGAGAAGTTAACATCATGACAACTAGTTATTAAAATCGTGTGTCATTTTTAGCTCGCCCGTTTTTTGAAATTGGTAATCTGAAGAATAAATTTAATTTTCGTCTACTGTTGTCCTTATTATTTAACTCCTGAGTAGTGAATTTCATTTTCTACTACATTCATTTGGATTCAAAATATGATATAACGTTCGTGTGTGCTCATAAAAGACAAAAAGTAACCTAAAGGATTTATTGCGGAGTTTCAAATGTAAGACTTTGTTAGACACAGAGTAGAATAGATGATAAACATCAGAGTAAATTTAATTTCGTTCTCCCCCTCCTCCCTCATAACGGTTTATTATAGCTGATCAAATTAAACGTCATAACAGCTTAGCTGCTCTCCTATAAAACACACTTCAAATTGTTAGGGTTACCATGTTGATTTTCGGTTTCTTTTTTTAACATGCCCAAAATACACAAAATTTGTATTGCTAACTACAACCAATTTAATAATGAACAAAAAAAAAGAACACACGCAACAACTGTTTCTCCTTTTCTAATTGTTAAATGTAATTTTTTCATTAAATATATTACGACTCTACTAATAAAATATGCCATATTTAAATCAGAGATACAAAAAGAACGAACAGCTTCATCGATGATTAATTCCTTATTTTCGTCGGATAAAAGATTCAAAAAGTATATGGAACATGTTAAGAACTTGTAAAGTACTATTAAAAAGACATCCATGTGAATCATGCATGATTTTAAATTATTGGTTATGCCTAGAGCATAAAGGCCTTATAACAGTAAATATAATTATTCACTTAAGTTATAAAGAAGAGTGTCGTTTTTCATCATTTTTCACGCTAAAATGGAAATATATCTCGTTCAAAACAAGATACACTATCAACAAAAACACTTTTACATACGTTTTATTAATTATACTTTTAATTTAGGGATGTTTTAAGGGTAAAAAATGACTCTGAACGGTAATAATACCGATTTACTATAATCCCAGATATTTCAGAATTCATATTACTGAGAGAAAAACTTATATCAGTTTTGGATTCTGCACTCATAGATAAATTCGATTATTGTCTTCCATTTATTTGTACGAAATTCCCCCACCCCCTAGATATTCCCCTGTATTATTAGAATCAGAAAATATATAACAAAATGGGAAGGCCTTTTGAAAAAATTTAATTAAAAGGCTTGGCCAAAAATTGTGATTCAAAAAATCAAATTAAACGTCGTTGGATAAATATTACCAAAATTGACAAAATCACAAAAAAAGTCATTTCAAATTAGTCAGAAATTTGAAATAAATATTCAATGCCCCCCAAAGAAAAATCTTAGCCTCTAGTTCCTAAGCTTCCCTTTGTTGAATTTATCAAACCAAAAACGAATATGTGATACGTCTACATAAAAATAATGTTGAACACAAATAAAGAAAAGGAGTATGACCTAAATATTTTTTTAACTTCAAATATACATACTGACACGCCATTTCATGGGTATATTTGTATCAATTGTAGGTATATTATTCAAATTAGTAGGACGAGTCCAAGAATTTTAGCAATAGTTAACATAGGGGTGATAAAATTCAACTAGTAAAAAGCAAGCTTGTACAAATGCCAGGTTTTACTACTCTAAAATACTTTTTTGAGTAGAAAATAAATAATGGCTATTGAAGAAAAATTGTCCACTACCGAGCTATTTCGCAGACAAATCCCTAAAAAACTTCAATGTAAGCAAATGCAGAAGGCTTTCTTCAGTAAGGAGTACTTACGTTTTAACTAGTTATTAAGTTTGTCTTGAAGAATCTATAATCAGAGAGATCTCCCATCTAGCCTAAGTTTTTAAGCGGGCCTGAGATTGGGAATAAGAAAAATCAATTTTTTATTTGATAAAAAGTATACTGCTTTCTCTATAGCTTATCTTAACTTTGTACAAACGATAATATATATTTAGATTTGCAGGCACCAAGGAAATTGATTATATGCTTAAAAATATGGGTGAGTTTATAAAATAAAATAAAGAAAGTGAACCCAGATACCATAAAAGAACCGCAGTCTCATGATAAACACGTCCAACAAACCAATGTTTAAAGACCTTCAACATCTAATAAGAAGAGATTTTCACCCATTAATGATAATACAATCATCAATCATCCGAAAATAATAATATGACTTCCTATGCAGCATGTGCAAGGATAGAAGAGAAAAGTAAAAGATAAGATAAATGAGACTCTGGTTGATATGAATTAACTTAGTAGCTCTATATCTGAAGCTTCTCAGCCACTTGTGAAAGTGTTTAACTCTTTATTTAATAAAAAATGGAAATTATTTCGAGAAAATGGACAAAATTTTGATCTTGATACACCACCTCACCCAAGGAATCTGAGACATGTCGACGATTTGAAAAAAAAAACCAAGAGTCTTGCTATGATAGCATATAATAGAATCCGCGTCTGAATCTGATTCAATAATAACTCATTCCAAAAACAATACAAAAAAAGGGTGTTGGGAAGTTTTCTGTTGCATGCATACACATTGGTCAAAATCTAGATTTTTCTTTGCATTTGATAAGAGTATCTCAAGCTTGTCTGGTACTTACACCAAATATGGGTTCAGTTCAGCCACTAATAGAAGATTATTCATGATTTAGAGATATTAATTTGGAAGTGATCAAAAATATTGATGACACTCCTGCCACTAATAGTTCCGTGGATAAAATGTGCGGACAGGTGGATTATCGCCTTCTCAAGCTTAAACAACTTGAAGCTTTAAGTCGAAGCCTGATACTCCAAAGTTAATCGAGAGATCTGATGTATCATTTAGAAATGTTTATGAGAAGACAAATAAGATACAAGAGCTGAAAATGACATTGAGTGAAAAAATGATGGAATGCTCAAAAATGGTGCGACGAAAAAAGAAGCCTTAATAATTTTAAAAAAAGTCAAAAAGACTAATACTTTTAGAAAAATCAAGGTTAATAGAAATATTTATATTAACGTTGAGAAAAATTGTTGGTCAAATATATGTTTGCATGCAGTATAGTAAGAAACATTTAAAAAAGAATATAAATAAATTGTGAATAGAAGTTTCATTTGACATAGAATCTTTGAAATTCCTAGCCAAAACTGAACCTTTTTCAGAATACAAATGATTGCCCGCTAAGAAAAGGAGAGAAAGACTACTGAGGAACACCTTATTGCACTTAAAACATTATTGGAGGAAAGCACACCATTGAACAATTTAGAAATTCTACGAAGAAAATATATCAGCTATAAATAGTAAGCATCTTATCTATTTCATGTATGAACCCATTTTATAAATAACAATTTTCTAATACTAGAAATTATTTTTAAAAGTTACACACATAGAATATAAAATGAATTTATGTTAATTACATATTTATAGATTGTTAATTTAATGCTTAAGATACTTTAAGTTTATAAGGTACGCATAATATAGATTTGAAGAAAACAGCAAAATTTGCCTATATTTTCTTTAGAAACACGTAGGGGCAAAATTTAATGTAAACATTAAGTGATATACATTTTTGTCAAGGGGTTTTCAAGTGTATCAATCTAGTACTGGTACAGAATGATTATCGAGAACTTTTCAAAAAACTTAAGTTGTCACCAAACCCTACTATACTTTATTAGTTTTAATAGAATTGTAAGATTCAGTTATCTTTCCTTCGTTATGACTATCAACTATGGCCACTCTAAGATGTCACTTTTGATGCCATACAACAGGCTAATAAGAATAATTTGTAGATAGAGATGGACCGTAATTCGTCAAATAATATATATACAGTCCATTCAATTTTGAGGATAATCATTAGCTCTTACTTTTGCGCTGAGGAGCTAAATGTAATTGATAAAAAAACACGGGTTAATTAGATTATAAAAAAATACAATTTCTTTTATTCATAACGTCGCTAAGAAACAGAAAACAAATATAGTACACATAGAACGTATCAAGATTAATAATAGTATATATATATAAGAATATAATTAAGATATTTATAGTAATATTTCTGTTTCCATCAAACATTCTTAAGATAGCAGGTCAAAACTGATTTAAAATAATTTTTTAGACATATTAATGAGGTTGTAGAAAATTATCATAAATATTTATGTTCGATTTCAAACATGAGGAGCCTGTATATATAATTATCATTTCTACTAGTCAAACAAATATATTACAGTAGAAAGGTCATCGGGGAGGGAGGGTAGGGTCAGGAGAATACCCAACTCAACATTTAATACTCCAAAACAATAATAAGGAATGTTTTTGAAGTTGATATCAGTAACAATTGGTAGATGTATATAATATATATTCACACTTAACAAAAAAAAAAAAGCAAGTTATCCATTTATTTAATTTAACAATTATTTAAGAAAATATACCAATCGATAATAGAGTGCTAGTATTTGATATCTCAACCATTTCATATTACAAAATACGATTGCAAATGGACAGGAAAAAATTAAATTTAATGACATTCCATAGATTTGGAGGGGTGGGAGGGTGGAAGCTAACTTCGTTTTAAATGACAATAAAACCCTAAAATTCACGTTGAGTTCCAAATAATTGACCCTCCCGAAAGATAATTATAAAAATACAATTTAAGAACTATGTGTCTACAAAAGAAAAAAATACAAAAATATTATCCCCAAGTGGGTACTTCAACAGGATCTAAACAACAGTATAAAAAAATATTCATAAATAACATAAGGGTTGGAAAATAATTAACATTAAAATAGGGAATTTACATAAGTGCTGCGCAAAAATACAGCTATGCGCATAATAGATTAATTTAAAGACATTTGATACATAGAAAGAGATAATGGGTCAATTCCATGAGCAGAAGGGAGTGTCATGACCGAATTGTACGGAGGCGGTGCCGAATATCTACCCAAAAATGGTGGATATGGATGAAACCCATAAGCGTAAGGGTAGAGTCCGCCGTTTTGAGCTAAACATGAAAAAATGAACCAGAGTTGATAAACGTAATTCTCAAAAACACTTACATAAACCAGAGTATCTTAAGTATTGCTCGGAACTAGATTTATGGATAGGTCGATCAAGATAGCAACTACTACCATTTGTGTTTAAATCGTACATTTGATTAAAAAAATCCGTTCGTGAGCCTAGGTCAGCAAAAGAACCTGGGCTTAAGCGATCAATAGATGATACATCTTTATTTCGTAGTGAAGGTCTAGCGTTGAGCATTTTCATGACAAGTGATCTTGGGGGTGTGGTTCCTGGAGCACCTATAATATAAAGGAGAAATATAATAAACTTTAGATCCAGCAACTATGCAATTGAAATTAAAAAGAAGCACAGGATGAAATGAAAGTAAAAGTAATTCATCCCAAAAGTTAAATAGCAGAAGACAGAAAAACACAAGCATAGGACAACACCAATCACATTTAAAGACTTATGAAAATTTATGCCTCACTGAACTATCAATCAGCCTTATAAGGATTTAAAAAAAGAAATATCAATTAATTATGAATATGTATTATCTAATTAGTACATTAAGCTCCCGGACATAACACAGGACAGGACATTCTATGTCGTGTTTTTCCTCTACCTAAACCTCTAATTCCAGCTGCCCCTCTTTTTCGAGGTGTTATACCTCTAAAGGGGTTGAATTCATTCAGACTTGAAATAGAGGAAATTCCATCAGATAAGCTGAAAATGAAAGATCAGAATCAGAAAAATTATCGGAATAGTATTATATTTCGAATATTACCTTCCAGTCGAGAAAATTTTAGTCAATTCTTTGCGAGTATTGTAGATGTCCTTGTCCACAGGCTTGGCCCATGTGACATCTAAAAGACAGCCATCAACAAATAAATGTTGAGCTTTGCTCAAGGCTATCTCTGCAGATTCGCGGTTAATGAAGTGAATGAATGCAAAATCCTTTGACTTTTTCACACGCTCCAGCTTACCACCCCCCAATTTTTCGAAGAGTTGACCAATTTTAGATTCCGATGTTAAAGGTGAAAGATTACGCACAAATAAAACTTGAACCTAAAACAAGACATTATTTACATATATAATCAAAGCCAGACAAAATTTGTTGACATGAAACAAAATTAAAGTTACATTTTAAAGGAATACTCACCTTGTTCATAACTTCTTGTTCAACCTCAACTTCAGGTTGGGCCCAATCCACTTTTTCAATTTCATGATCCAATATAAATATTCGGCCTGGCACAAGTTTACGACGAGCAAGAGCCGCGGCTCGGTGATTTTCGTATTCTACAAAAGCATAAGATCGGCTCTTGCTTTTATCGGTTTGACATGGATAAATTATTACATCGGTGACACCGGCCGTTTTTTTCTCAAGATCCGCCTAAATAAGAAAAATAGTTGTTAATCTTCATCCGATATAGATTCAGTATGGTAAATTATCAGTTTAGAAAGGTATTTGAGAGAAGTACCATCCGAAGTAATTTAAAATCCCAATATGATGAGACATGTCATTAGAGATTAAAGTATTTTGAAAACACAAGATAATGGATTCAACCTGTCTACCTCTTATGCCATTCCATCGTAATTTAAAAAAAGAAGGTGAAATAGAAATAAAGGCCATTCAATCACTTACTTTAATTTCTTCAACGGATCTATCCTTAGGTAGTCCAGATATCCAAAGTTTTCTATTGTCAACTGATTTACATACACCGATATGTTTACCAGGTCTTATCTCATAATTATTAAGTTTCTTAATGGCCATTCTTGCTTCGGAATGATTGGTATATTTAACAAACAAGTATCCACGATTAGAGCCCGAGAAATCCATCATCAGTCGTAATTCATAGATCGTTCCAACCTATAACTCAAATGGATTAAGTTTCCAACTCTGATTCCCACACTACTCACGGAAGAGAAAAGGGGAACCAGCTCATTCTCAAAGCAGTCTCTCGGAACTTTGCCTACAAATATTTCAGCTCCCTTCTCAGGCGGAGGTCCAGTCCAATCTGGAGGTGGACTCCCGTAAATCCTTTGCCCATTTCGTTGAACTATATCATATTTAGTAGTTGCCGTTAAGCTGTTGATTTCAACATTGATGTCATTTGATGAACGTGGAGAGTCCATTAGATAATTTCGTTCTGGGGACTTGTTCCTTAGGTAGGACATGCTACACGGCTTGTGGATGTGATTCTCAGTCAGGACCTAAGGCAAGCAAGAGAATTAGGCAAATTGAAATGACTCCTTTCAATACACTAGCAACACTGTGGGAGACTCAATCCGATCCACCACAAAACAAGTCAGATAAAGGCAACTCGGTTAAACTCTCCCAGAGATAAGTGTACAAGACTCTCTTACCTCTGTCGACTCCTCCATTTTGGATGTGAACAAGGAATTGTAACTGCAATCAAGAGAAATGAAAAGAGACTGTGAGTGCTGTGAAGGCAAACAAGAGCAGCAAAGTGCGATAACAACTAACGATTTCCGGAGTCCGATAACTCACTTACTTGAATAAGGAAAAGTCTTCCTTAGGGGAAAGGTCCAGGGACGACACTGAGGAAGAGGAGGATGAAGAGACGCCGCCAACACCCACCCCTCCACCCTACAAACAAAGAAAAGAAACGCGATTCAATCATTAGTTCACACTCCAATTCTTATCAGTTACTTAGTTCAAACTTATTTCATATCTCCAATTCAGAATCATTAAATCACTTACTGGAGTTACATCGAAATCCTTTCCTTTCTCTTGTCCATCATCCGGACTTATTGAGTCCCAAATTTGTCGCAAAAGAATCTCCGTACCACTATACATATCGTCCATTCAAGATTTGTCATAACACTAATTATTACAGAAAGCAGAAAATTTAACTATCCCGCCTTGAATGAAGAATCTAGCCGTAGGTCAATGAACGGCTGCTCGGGCTGATCACCTATTCCAGTCCATTAAGTACTTTGCCATATATTTTTTTATTTTCATTGATCCGAAGGCGTCGGTGTCTTGTTAAGTCCATCCAACGTATTAGAATTGACTTCTTATTAACAAGATCTCATAGAATTCATTTCAATACGGAATAATGGGAATGTCTCTAAGCAGACATTTTTTTCAAATACTAAAATCATAATATTATGGGCTATGGTCTTTATAAGGCATTTCATGTACCTCACTTCATCTAGCTAAAAGTAATTTAATGACCATTTTGTTTCATTTTACCTATATGAAAATGTGGAACTTAAAAACTAAATAATAATTTATCTTCTTATATTAATAGATATTCGACCACAACATTAATTGATAAAGAATTTATATCCAAATGTACTTTGTGGTGAGTTATTACATAGCTCCTGCGAGCCGGACATACGTTTCAGTTGGGAGATAAATTTATATTATTAATAGTTATTTTATTCTAAATTCAAATTATACGAATAATATCAACGATAAGTCTTTCTAGAAAAATAAGCCTCCATTTTCCTTTCGATCAGACAGCCCCTAATAAGATGAGCATAAATTGTGTTAAAAAAGGTTGAGTTGTCAATATTTATTTAAACACATATTAATTAAATATCAATATGATCATATTAGATCTCAATCATGTTTTGTTTATTTCTATCCATGTAAATACAGTTCAGTTGATCGATTCAAAAAATGCATTGTGAGCATATGTAATTGCATGAATCAATATGATAATGTGTTAGATAATTATCAATTATAATCATTTGTGTTAAATTAACATTATTAATGTTAATAGATTTTATGTATGAACTTACGGAAGAATAATCATTTAATATATCACAAAACCTCTTAAAATATATTATCCTTGTCTAATAAGGATTTAATTAATTATGTAGCTAACTAGTTAGTATATTAAATATCCTTCATGGATATTATCTAAATTTAATCATATGGTACTTAATTTTTTTAAATTTCCTTTCTTTAATTGAATATAAAAAAATAATTCATAATATGAAAAGTTATTAATTTGTGTTCAATCAAAATATTACTTAATTTACGAATTTTTATGGAGATTCGTAGATTACATTTTAAATTGGTGGTATAAGATCCATTAGTTATAATCAATAGTAATTAGTTAATAGATGGATATTTATCATTTACAAAACCTTTAATTATAAATTAGATTGGAACTTTTTAAACACACCGATTAAATTTAATTTTCCAATTTTAAATTCTATCTAAATAAAATTGAATATTTAAATAATTATGTTTTTTATTTACTAATATCGAAATACAAATTTAATGGATAAATAATACATATTTTGAAAATGATTGTATTGTTCTTTAACTTGGAGATAATTGTATCCAAAAAAAAAAATTGGTAGATTCATTACTGAAACATATGAATTTAGGACTTTTTATGAGGGGGTCAACAGGGGGTGAGCTGGAAGGTCTGTAGTCCCCATAAATTAAAAAAAAAAAAAAATCTTCAATTTTTTTTTAAAATAATTTTCAGTGAATAGCTAAGGAATTTTGTAATTTATTTCCAAAAAATTTAAAATTTGAAATTTTTGTCCTTGTGAACCTATGTTTTTAAAGGTTAAAAGAGAGAAATTATATTAATTTGGTCAATGTAATTTTCTTAATTTTTATACCGCTTTGGAGTGGGTGAGTGTTGGGGTATTCCATAATTAATTATAATATAGTGCCTGTGTATTATATAAATGTATCATTATGAATCTAAAAAAATAATGTTGTTATGGGTCTTTGCTTAAAATGGTGTGCAAAGTATAATATAACATCGATTTCTTCAAATAAACACTTGGGTAAGATCCATAGATTTGAACATGTACATTACATCGATTTGTAATATTTAATATTAATAACTTCTATGGCATAACAATTTGTCATTATTAGTTTGTTTGACTTTCTATTTATAACTTCTATTCAAATTTATAATTAATATTTTTTGTAATAGTTAATTGTTATTTCATTTGTTTTTTTATTTATTTTACTCATACTTTTTGAACTTAATATCACAAATATACGTTATAATAATACTTTCACTCATCAATTTGCTAGTGATCTAATGCTACGGCAAAAGTGTTAGCCATTAGTTTTTGATTACTCATTGTATAACATATAATATAAAAATATGAATGTTCTTTTTATGAGTTTCACCAAGTAAATCAAGTACATCTGCCTGAATTTGATAATTTCGACTACTTTTTATGTAACCACTTGATATTATATCTCCAAAAACATAACTTTAATCAATAGTACTATATGTCTTGCTCCCACATTTTCCTCGCACTCGCTCGATGCCCAACCCATCAAGGTTATATCGTTACGCGTGTATGGCTGATGTTTGACTTCCACTCCGCTTTTTAATATTGACGTAATAGAATATGATTGTTTGCGTGTTTTGTCAAAATAGGTTTGTCTTGCCCAACAGTCGATACGATACATGAAATTGAAAATTCTATCAAGCCCGATTACATAATGGTCTAGCCTTGTATTTCTATTAACCTTGCCCTAACCTATAATATACTCAAGTTTAAAATTCTAACTAAGTGGGTACATACTTAAATTAAGAGTACATGCAAAGAATAGGATGATTATACAATACGGATATAAAATTATATAAAACGGAATTGAACTACACCGAACAAATAAGGACTGGCACAACACTAGCAGTAGGTATTTATTGATCCTATTAATGATGAGTCATACATAGTCCTTCCAATCAGGCCCCAATAGTAATAACCTGATTACTGCACTAAGACATAACATTAACTAAATTTAGTTGCCCATAAATTTTATTTTTCACGAAAGGACGACATTTTGATTTTACATAATAATTTTTTTTATTATTATTAATGGGAATAAAAGTAAATTATTTGAAATTAACATATATTGCCAACATAATAAGCTAATATGATATTTTCCAAAATACGGGATAACCCACAATTTTTATATTGCTTACATTACGTATTATTTAGTTAATAAAAGCTTTTGTATTCAGAAAGTACTTTATATATATAGTCTGGAGTAGGATAAAATGAAATTAAAACATAAAAGGTTGTTCATAAAACCGTTAGATTCGACACGGAAAGTACTTTTATTGTGATACCTTCATAAGAAACATTCATTAAAACGCAAAATGAAAAACGAAGAAAAATCAAACAAAGGAAATAATCACCTAATCTTCCAGTTCCATCAGTAAAATTAAAATGAATTGATAGGATCTAAATATAGTAATTGCTGTAAGAATGGCCTTGAATTTCAGAACTACTAAATCTTAACATCAAGTACGATCTTCCGTAGTTGAGTAGAGCAAAAAGATATGGCAATTGATAGTGTCAATGTATAGTGTGTAATTAAAATGTCTGATCAGGGCAGTTACTTTACCACATTAAAAAGTTCAAATGTCCACAGTAATATTAAACGTAAATACATAGGTTAGGTGGGGATCATGAGTGTATTTTAGGGTTGTACGGCATTTTAACCCCTATACAAGGAGTTTTAAATTAAGTTTACATTTATTTATGATTTATTAATTGTTATTATAATAATTTATAGTAAATATAATAATAAATGTATAATTTAAGATACAATTGAATGGTCAATATGTACCAGAGCTGGGAACTTGGACTCAAGGCTTGCCTCTCGACTTGGAGTTAAGTCCATATTTTGAAGATAATAACACAATCAAAGACTCGAGACTTGACTTAGACTCTATAGTTACGTCTTGCAGCTGGTATATTGTGCTCTCAAGAAGAGCATTAACACTTTGCATCCCTTATTTTAGTATTGGACATGTAATGAGCTTTAATGAAATCTGAGGATTCAATGAAAATATTCAAGGACTTGCACATTACTTGATATTTAACGTGGACTTACTGTAGAGTTTGTCTGGGGGTAGGAGCCTCGTTCCTGTATTTTTGGGTCATAATTCTTCTGTTTCAAAAAATATAAAATTTTCTTTTAAATACTTAAATGTACTTAACTATGGGCTATAAAGCTGTATAAGTTTAACCAATTTTTTTTTTACTTTTTTGGGCCAATAAATTTTTTAAATAATATTAACGGAAAAAATTAAACAAATTCAAATTTAGAGAAACAAATTAAGTAGAATATACACTCATTCAATACATAAAAAATATTTAATATATTATTTTAGTTTTTGGCTCGCCCGTGACTTGGATCAAATGACCTCTTCTTTAAATTAATCTATTTTCACGAAAGATGTAACGTGAGATCACGTGGGCTGTGTAGGGGGTGGGCTGTATCTTCCCTCTCCCTTTCCCAATCGGGGATTTCTGTCGTTACCCATAAAAGTTTCTCGGCTTATTGCAATAATTTAAATGGAAAAATATGAAGGATAAATGTTCTTCAGTCTTTTTTTTCTAAAATGGTCATTTCCTTAAATTAAGGTACGACCCAAAAAATATAACTATAATTTTCTGAAAAAGTTTTGGGTCTCTTCCAAAATAAATTAGCCCAAAATAAAAAAACTGTGGACGCCCCTAGATCAAACAGCGTTAGTACAAGTAAAATGAAATTAATATAATATGAATGCCAATGTCAACATTATATCTATATCCAGTGTGCCTCAAAAGTTGCTTATATAGTCCTTCAAATTGATAGTACTTCATTCTTTCCACACTGTTCGGACTCGACGGATTTACTTGTTTCTTCCGATTAAAATATTGTTTTTTTCCTCGATATAAAGTAATACGTGGGAAATTCTTCATAACTCATTTCTATTAATAAAATAAAGTTGTATTCTTGGCTATTTATAATAACTCTTACTTCCTTGAATTTAAAAGGATACACAACTCATTAAATGGCGAAAACAAGTGCTTAAATGGTCACAACAACGGGAGTAGTCGCTTTGGATGGTTCGCAACTAGTTTGTCTGACATTAGTTTCTTCACTTAAAGCCTTGGGTATGATAATTAGGTTTCCAATATTACATAGTCAATAAATATTACTTTTTTTATCAATTAAGGATTAGCTATGGTTGATAAGCCCCAAGAAATGGTGTTCAGAAAACTCATAAAAGGCAAAAACAACTGCTTAAATGGTCACAACAACGGGGATAGTTACACTGGGTGTAGCATTATAATTAGTAATTGTGCGTATCCTTCATGATAATAGTATGTTGTTATATAAGCATAAATAACGGGGAAAATATCTTTTTTGATGCTCTTAATAAGGAATAATATCGCCGGACATTACTACATAATTATCTTTTGCTCTAAATCTTTAAGATGGATTTAATTTTAACATTTTTTTTATTAGTATATTTATTGTCTAATTTTATGATTTTGACATTTACTTTATTATTAATAATTATTTAGATCTCATCCGTTGAGATATATCTATCATGTGCACAATTGTATATAGCAACTTCCACATGAAGAAGAGGGGTGATTATCTTTTTGATTAAACTCCACGTCTCGCTTGTGTTTTGCAACTTAAAGTTATTACATATTTAACTGGATTCCGGTGTCAGAACAAGAAAATATTATTTGGATCGATCTATTATTTCAATATTCTGTGTATATAATTTATTGTTATTAGTTATATGATTCCAATTGTTTAATTTTGTATATTTAACATAGATGTATGATGGTTTATTTTTTTAGTATGTAGATTATATTTAATTTAAGTCTTCTTCTTAAACTTGGAACTTCAAATATATTTCGAAATACTCTACTTTGTCGTTTCATTAGTTATCATTCTGAGAATATGGTTCATAATGAATTACAATTTCATGGAGTGTGACGTTTTCAAATCTACTGTAACGGATAAGAAACGTTTAAGTCATTTATACGTAGTATGTCTTCATTAAACATTTTGCTAATAAATACTTTCGTTATACCCTCAAAAATCATAATAAAGCAGGCAGATGATAATCAAATCAGTATTTTAAACAATGATACCATAAGTCTTTCTTCCCCCCCCTGCTTCTCCTTGCACGCTTTTTTCTCTACAGAATTATTAACTTTATTTTTTTGTGCATCTTATTCCTGCTATAAAGAAATGTGGGCTATAGAAACATAAATGATAAATGTGACATATTCCAGTTATAGATAATTATCACAACGCAGCTAAGATATTAATAAAACTAATATATTAGCTTATTATATGGCCATGGCACTGTTAACTGGAATTTATAGAAAAAACTCTAGCCCCCCTCCCAAATTAAGCAAATTTTGCTTTTTTACTAGAAAATTGAATATTTTAATTTTTTTTTTTAAAGTTTAATAGGTATATAAAATTTAATTTAATTTTTCAATTTTTTTTTCCGAATAAAATCATATTCTGTGAATAACTATAGATTTTAGAATTTTTTTTAACAAAACTATTTTTTTTGTAAATAGGCTTTTTGAATTAAAAAAAAAAAAAGCCCCCCCCCAAAAAAAAAAAAAAAATAATAATAATCCTGTGGACGCCCCTAGGTTGGCAACAAGAGAAATACAGAAGACTAGCTACCATATGTTGTTGTTTTTTTCCAAATTTTTCCTTTCCAGTTTGACAGTCAAGGTTTGAGAGGGGATAAAAAAGCCAGTCGTGATAGAACCAATGTCATTGTCTATTTCCGGTGACGTTATTGGAACGAGTCTTGGTTATCTAAACTATATGAATTTAAAAAGTAAAAAATTAAATAAATGATATCATTATCATAGAAGTGGTTACTCTATATTTCTAATAATATCGCTTAAACACGATATTTTAGTTAATATAATGCCAAAAGTAAGTTTTTAAATTAAATAAATAATCATACATTAATGATTAAAATGATGAGAAAAAATTCTTGCTTCATCAGCATTGAATTCGTCTTTCCTTCGACAATCCAAGCCTTCCCTCTTTCAAGGTTTTTAGGGAATAAGTGGCATGAAACGCGTTCTTGGGTTTTTACAAATAGCCACATCACTGTGTTACGTCCATGTCTTAATAATTTATGAAATTTAAAAA
Source organism: Lepeophtheirus salmonis (assembly GCF_016086655.4). Taxonomy (NCBI): domain Eukaryota; kingdom Metazoa; phylum Arthropoda; class Copepoda; order Siphonostomatoida; family Caligidae; genus Lepeophtheirus; species Lepeophtheirus salmonis. Next base: position 8,757,412 of record NC_052131.2, on the reverse strand, counting down.
CTCACTTTTGGCATTTTATTTAGTAAAATATTGCTTAAGAAATATCGAGTAACCAAAAAATTTTTACTTTGTAAATTTGTGTAGTATTAAGGACCAAGACTTGTCCAAATGACGTCACCAGAAATAGAAAGATAGAGATTTATTTAATAAATATGCTGTGCTTGCCCAGCCATGTTCTTGTTGCCTAACCCAGGGAGTGCTAAATAGTAAATACACTTCTTTTCAGAAACTACATGGGTTGATATAATCTTTTGCAAATCTACGTATAATCTTTTATCCAATCAAACGCCACGTAGATATACTAAAGATTTGTCAACCAAAGTTTATAGAATATATATATTCAATATATAGTCAATGACATTAACATAGGCTGTAATTACTAACGCTGTTCAACATAAAAAATTGTTCTATAATCAAAATAGTTGAATTGATCCCTTGTATCCAAATAGGGTCTTACCATTTCTCTATAGAGTGTTCAAAATGTATCCATTTTAATTAGTAAAATTAAATATTAAGTTTGAGATGGTGTCCCCTTCAATTATTATTAGTGTTCGATCAGTCCTAGAAATGATTTCCTTATCATTCTTCCCCCCTTTCAGTCTTTTTTTTTTTATCAGTCGGATCTTTTTTACCATTCAAAGGTCCAAAGACTGATCATCGGTCTTTCAGTTCTAGCCACCTTTTTATTTTCTTCAATCATAGCTAGGATTGAAGAATATAAAAACTAAGAAAATAATAAATGATAGCTAGAACGTTTAATAATAATACGTTTTAGTCAGACACCTACATATATTCATATAGGGCCCTGGTTCAAGTCACAATTCACGTACAGGTATCTGGTCTCTTTGAAAGAGGTTATGAATTAGAATATAACCTCAGGGACTCAAATAACGTAGTTATTACTGACTACGTCATTTCAGCTGCTGTAGTTTCTACAAAAGACTTAGGACTGACAAATTTTATTAGGACCGATCAGATAGGACTGCAGTATTTTTAGGGATGTGCCACAAGCAAAACTCGTAAATTGGTACTCGAGTCTTATGAAGTAAATAAAAAAAGACACAAAAAACTCGGGTCCTGGTCATAAAAAACCGAGTATTACTCAGAACTCGCCAAAACTTGGTATTCTATTGTTTCCTTTTCGAGCACATTATATTATGTTAATCTTCCTAGACAGACTTCCTTTTTTGCAAAATTTAGAATTTATGTTTTCCCGCAATGTGTCGCAATAATCCCAGTTCTTTTTAAATATAATCTTTGTTTGATTTTTTAAGACTAGCGGGAGTACTCGACATTGCTTGGAATTACTACGCCGTCTCATTTTTTTAATTTTTCTTTATACTGTTATTAATAAGTATTCATATTAATAAGCATCAATGCTACTAAAAACATATTTGTTACAAGTTATTACTAGACTATACTAAAATATTTATTTATGAACTACATAAACTCTTGAATTAACCTTATGACCACAATTCAAATAAGTCAAACTAAATTTCAGATTAATCTGTGGAACATAAATTACGAAAACAATTGTGAGTGGTCATCATTACCTTATTTTAAATTTATTCTAGTCGTTCTGGTATATAATATTATTGATATTATAGGATTCTTTTATATGTACACTAGCTAAGGATTACCCGGGGGTCTCGGGCTAAGGATGGAGAGGGAAATCACATTGAAAATGGTCAAATTAATTAAGAAAAAATTATTCAGAAAATACTTCTTTAATATATATGATAATTATTATAATATGAATGTTTCGTTGTTGTCGAAAAAGATCTTGATAACTCTAATTCTATTTCTCTTGGATTCTTCAGACTATATCAATCCGGTTAAGTTAAGTAATTTACAACATCTCATCATAGCAAATCCCCCCACGAAAAAAAAATACTCTGATTTTCTTTCCCTCTTGTAACCTTAGTATTATTATGAATACAATAATAAAATAATGTCTGATGAACTTCAAATAACATACCAACATATATGTATCTAAAAAATTGTCTAGATGAGACGTCCATTTTCTATATACTTCAAAAAAGAGAGAAAAAATTGAAAAATTATTCATAAAATGACAGATATTTCAGTTGAACATCAATTTTTATTTGGCAAATTTATTTTTTGATTTTGAATAAATTTAGAAAAAGTAGTTATTCATATAGTTGTTGTTTGAAATGCCAATCTATTTTTGATAAATAACTCAAACCCCTATTTAGTCTCCATGAGCTGCAAAAACCGGTTCACACACAATCTCTCTTTTATATATATAGATTCATAAAATATTCATATACAAATATAGAGTCAGTCCTCTTGAGCAGTGGTTCTCAAATGGGAGTACCCGTACTTGGAGGCACTCCAGAGGGTACCTGAGATTTTGATATTTTACAAGTGTTACATAACTCTGGGGTGTCTGCAGGGGGAGGGCTGGAGGGCCATCCCCCAAATTGAGGCATTTAAGTTTTTTTTTTGTAGAAATTTTAATGCTTTATTTGTTTTTTCAAAAAATTTAACTTATTTTCTGTGAATAGCTATGCATTTTTAAATTTTTCTTCCGAAAAAATTAACAATTGAAATTTTTTGGAGAAAAATTAAATTTATTTTAGTTGTGGATTTTGAATTGTCTGAGAATAGATATGGATGTTTGAAATTTTTTTTCAAATAAATTATTTGTTTTTTCCAAAAAAATTCCATATTTATAAATTAAAAAAAAAAATTAATTATTGAATTTTTTTTTCAAAAAAATTCCAAAACCAAGCAAAAAAAAAACAAACTAATAATAATAGAATCCTGCAGACCCCCTTGTTACTGAAGCTAAAGATACTTTCTGTTGATCAGGGGGTACTTGGGTTAAATAAATATTTTACAAGTGGTACATCACTAAAAAGAGTTTGAGAATCCCTTTTCTAGAAAATTACACAAATTTTTAAATGATAAGTTTCAATAATTAATTGAAAAATATAATTTTTTTAACTGACGAGTTTTTTTGGAAGTAAAAAGTGTTAGCGTGAGTATGAAATGATAAGGCAAGTAACGAGTATTCAAGGGAATAACGAGTTTTCAGGCAAATAATAAATATTCAATCGAGTAAGGAGTAAAGCTCACAATTCCTCGAGTATTTTTTTATAAACTCGAAAATACTCATGTAGTAAAATTCAGCTCGCGACACATTACTAGTTTTTTTAGGCCGATCCAGCACTAATTATAATGTAATCTGTAACGTCAGAGAAAATGCTCTATAGACCGTTTTGTCGACACGTCATAATTTTGATGTAATCCATTTTTGGGGCCTAAACAATCTAGTCTTAAAACAATATAAACCCTTTTTCCATTAATATGAAGGAAAATAGTTAACTATTGGATGTCAAAATGGGACCATCAAATGGAAGGATTAATGTCTTTAATTTTTTAATCGGAATTGTTGCTAGATACAAATTAACTATTTAATGGGATGAATGATATATTTTCATCTAACTGTCATACTTTTCTCTCCCCGAATCGATAAAAAATTAGTATAAATTAACCATTTTTAGGGATTTTTAATAAATATTACTTTGATTTAATTCAAATATCAATGTTGCTTATCTAATAGTATTCAATAAAGGTGAGTCTTTTTTTTATCTAAATGCCATTAAATAAAGTTCCATGAAGATATATTGGAAATATTTAATATAGTAAAAAAAAATATCAAGTTTGGGGCTCCAAGATGGTGTTTCCTTCAATTATGATGCAATGTATGACGTCATTGAAAATGCTTTATAGATTGTTTGCGTCATAGTATTAGAATTAATATTAATACAAAATAAACATCATGCAAACAATGTAAGAGGTTTTGTTAATTAGACGTTTAGTTTTGTTCCGCAAAAACGAATTAAAACAATTAATTACAAATAACTTATATATGCAAATTTTTCCGTATATATGTAATGTGGAAATCGAAATATTTATACTAGATAAATAATTTTTAAGCGATAATAACCAAATGTACCTAGTTCATAGATATTTATTGTATATAAATGACGTCATCTGTTTCCTTTTTTAATAATAAATAATTCATGTACTTCATTTTTAGTAAAAGCAGGAAATTCAACCCCATTATTTTATTTGTGAATTTTCTATTTATGTCCAGCAAGTAACTTTAAATGCCAAAGCAACCTTATCATGTCTCCTGAGCCAACGATATGGAGTTCTGGTATTCCGGCTTTCGCCTTGGGTTGTATATACGTTCTGAGCCTTTATGTGTGGCGCTCTGACATTAAGGACCGTAACCATCCTAACATAATTAAGAGGAGATTCATTTCAGCCTTCTTGACCACCCTTGTCGCCCCCTGGTTCGTCTATGCTTTTGGTCACGTCCCACTCCTGGAAAAACATGGACTCTTGAATGTTCTGGGAATTCGGTTCTCTGGCTTTATTCCAGCTCTTATCATTCCTCTCTTTCTCTCTCTTATATTATTTTTGGGGCCATTTGTGTCTCTTGTACTTTCCATTCAAGGAGACTTCGTCTCAAATTTTCTCCAATATCTAAGTGCCGAGTATGAAATCCATGAGATGCCTTATCTACATTTATATTTTAATAAATGTTGGTCTTTCTCTTGCAGATTACGAAGTTGGATATGGTGGCGTAATCACATCGTAGCACCCTTCACAGAAGAGTTTACTTACAGAGCATGTATGATTCCTATACTGATTGGTTACTTTGGACCTAAAGCCTCCATCCTTGTGTCACCTCTCCTCTTTGGAATTGCTCATTTTCATCATATGGTCGAAAAGATCAACCAAGGACAGGATTTCATGTCGGCCTTTTTTATATCTGGATTGCAATTCTCATATACAACCGTTTTTGGAACATTTTCTGCTTACTTATTCTTAATGACTGGTCATTTGGTCGCTCCCGTTGTCGTGCATGGCTTTTGCAACTTTATGGGATTTCCAGATTTAGTTGAATTCTGTCATTTAGAGGGGTTGAGGCGTCATATTCTCTTAGGGATTTATGTCCTTGGAGTCATTTTGTTCTGTTCATTAATTGGACCTTTGACAGATACTGGGTTATATGAAAACAAAATATACTCGCTTCATTAAAAACAAAAAAAAAAAAAACACGCACTGTGTTGTAAATTGTCATAATTCATTCTTCATACCTGAGTGATTTAATTAACTCATCTGCTTATAAATATTTATTAATTTTAGCTACAAATCAACCTACAAAAAGATGCTAATTAATAATTAATTAATTATGCTCATATTATCATTGTTTTATGTATATATATAGTGAATGTGTAAATTATATCCGAATTTGTGATAGTTGATTCGCATTTTCATCTCGAGAATTTCATTCGTTCTCTTTAATAATATTATCTATCTATAAAGTTCCATTTCAGTTTGTTATCTACTCCTTTGAATATGATGTTATGAGAAAGAAAATTTTATAAAACATTATAACAAAGATATAGTAATTGAATAGATAAATGGTATTTCCAGGTCAAATGGTAAATTCATGTTTTCTCCAGAAATTAGCCTAAGCCAATTTAAGTGTGACAAAATCGATTTTGGGAATCCTTAAAAAGCGCCTATAGCCTCAAAAATCATTCATTCTTTTATTATAGTTGAGAAGAAATATATCGACCATGATTAAAGTAATTATTCATCTTGAGGAAGTTACTTTGAAATCTTATGTTTATTTTTGCAGATGTTTTCAAAATACACTTATCCCGTCGTGAGTGTTGTTCATCTTCAAGGAATGATCATGACTGGCTCCAAATTTGCAAATAATCGTATCAATATTGATAGTGTTCAAAAAGTCATTGAAAGAGCATTCAAACCCAAGAGGCTTTCATCTGTTTGTATAAGAATAAACTCCCCTGGAGGAAGTCCTGTTCAGTCAGATTTGATAACTTCTTTCATTAAGGAGAAGTCTCTGGAAAAACCAGATGTTAAAGTTGTAACCTTTGCTGAAGATAAGTATTATAGACAAAATGTGCATATTTTCATGTTATTCATTCAATTTCAATAAGTAGCCAAATGAGTGGGGTTGAAACTGGTGTACCCCACTTTTTGTTCAAACCATTAAATTTATAACTTTAAAAGAAAAAGTAACTTATCTTCATCTGAAGACTCTTACTATTAAAACTATGTTTTTAAAGATTGAAGGACTTCAAAAAAAGTTAAATCGCACCATATATATTGTTGGCCTCGTCATAAATTAATTTAATTCATATCAGCTGTTTGATCCCACGTTAGATAAAATGATTTTTTTTGATGACCTAATTTAGATATTAAAAAATCCTCATAAGTTATGATGTTATTTTATTTATTGTATTAGCTTTTACAAAAAGTAAACTTATTTATTTAAGTAAACATTTATAATTTTTTGAATTTATGTACGAAAACTGAAATACAGGCAGATTTTTTTTTTAATATTTTGAGTAACTTTCTAGATGTAGTCAAATACAATATTAAATTATTTGTTACTTTTTAAAAAAGTAGCTACAATTTTGTAAGGCTGAAACTTTCAATTTGCTTAATCAACTTATAAATATTATTGACTGTATACATTTTTGCAAGAATTAATTATTTAATAAAGTTAGCAAATTTTAATTTTGATATGTTTTAATTAATTTTAATCTTTTTGAATTTGCAAATTATGCTTTATCTGGAGGTTACTGGCTTCTTTGTGCGGGCGAAGAAATATATGTCAATCAATGCTCTTTAGTTGGAAGCATTGGTGCTATTATTGCATCGTTTGGTTTGGACAATTTTATAAAGAAATATGGAATTGAAAGACGTGTTCTGACAGCAGGAAAAAGTAAGTCCATCATGGATCCATTTGTCAGCATGACTGAGGATGAAAAGCTTCGTTTAAAAAAGATTCTAAGTGACATTCATGAACCTTTTAAAAACCATGTTCGAAAAGCACGAGGATCAAAGTATGACTTATATTTCCCGCCAAATTAATACATATTTTCCATACTCATTTTTAAATACACAGATTAATCCAGGATGAGGAACAATTGTTCAATGGCGAGTTTTGGACTGGACAAACTGCAGTAGATTTGGGTTTAGCAGACGGAGTTAACAATGTAAATTCCTGGATAAAGTCAGTTTACGGCGACAAAGTTAACGTGAATTGCATACAAGGCAAATCAAATCCTCTCTCAAAGTTGTTTGGAGCCAATAGTAGCAGTCTTTTCCGTGAAGAACTGATTGAGTCTCAGTTGTTGGCTTTAAAATAATACCATTATTTTTATGTATTAGGGAAGTTAATCGTATACAAATCGAAACAAATTCTCTCAAATTGCTTGGGACCAACAATGCCAATAAAATCTGATTGAATTTCATTTATTATTAGTTTTAAAATGATTACATATATGTAGGAATTATTTTTTATATTAGTGGTTTTTACAAACTTGCATGATAAATTTGAATGAAATTTCATTGAAATTATTCATCAACATGATGAATTCAGTAATCGACTGTCAAGTGTATACTATGGGCCCTATGGTTCCGGCGCCACTGAACGGAGTGGACATAAAATTTTTGAGAGTACTGCTACATCCTATATATAAATTCTATTGAATAACATTTATATTTCAAGATAATCAGTTGTATTGCACTTTAATTGACATATTTACAACTTTCCTTCTATGAAGTAGATGTACAAATTATATGAATTCTTTCCATAAGGTGTTTGTTGCTTCATCCAGTTTGATGGAAATACCTATTAAACACTGATTTAGAGTAATTTGACTATTCTTTACTTTCCAAATTTATTCATAACGTTTATCTGTGTAAATTCAACGTTTTTAAAAGATGTTCATAGATATTTCAACATAAAGTTATACATTATATATTTTTGAAAACAAAACAAAAACACGTGATTTTATTTTAATATCATCCGTACACTACACATTACAGCTTGTTAGTAAAATTAACAAGTTTAGTCAAGTTAAACTTCTATCAAAAGTTTTTTATAAATGTTTATGATAATTCATTTTTTACGTGTCTAAAAGAACGATAAAAGTATTTAAATGAAATGTAGCCATTTTGCTTATCTGTCTGTTTCTGTGCGTATCACAGCTAATGAGCGGCTACTTTTATCTACAAAAAATTGAAAATACGTTTTTTTTACTTAAATTAAGAATAAAAAAAGTGTTTATTTTGATGACCTTTTTTGTTGAAAAACACCTTTTTTCTATATAGCTAATTTTTAAGAAATAAATCAAAAAATTGTGTAAAATAGGAAAATACTGCAATGAAAATTTATTAGGACCTAATTTTTTTTAAGATGACCTCCAAGGTCATTTGAAGTCGTGGGCAAGAATGTGTAATTTTTCAAAAATTTAGGATTTCTTGTCATTTTTCAAAACGGTTCCAAATTTGTAAATTGTATATTTAGAGAAAAACAATATTTTTGAATCTAAAACCCTAACCATTCGAAAATTTAAAATAGCACCACCCTTAGAATACATAATTAATTTAAGAACAATGCGTTGTATTGCCATACTACGCAGTAGATTGCTAATCTAAACATAGGGCAAAAATACCGCAACTATTATCAAAAACTTGTTAAACAATTTTTTTTAGGAAACAAGAGCATATGCGCTATAAATTATTATAAATTTTGTTTTAAGCAGTGTATCTATATTATTTAAACTTTAACTATGGCAACGTCAACAAGATCTCAAAATAAATTGTATCTGATAGGTGAATCTGTGACAAAGATAACAGGAATCAAATTGCCGTCAATACGTATGGCTATTTCTACATCACCATCTTGATCAAAGGAAGACAATCCGAAAATAATCTCGTGGTATTATAAAAGAAGTACCTAAATTTTGGGATGAAGCTAACTTTCCTATTAAGTCCCATGCAGACTGTCTATATAAGTTTGAATGGTTTTTTGAAGAATGGAGACTCATTAAAAATAATAAATCCCGATCATCAAAAATTCAAATTCAAAAAGAGTTAGCCTTTGTTTCCTCCGTTGATAATCTTTTTGATATTGCTCATGCAGATGCAGTGATTAGGATGTCCGTATTACAAGAAGTTAAAGACTTCCTCTTAGCCCAGCGAGAAAAAGGACGAAGTTGGTCTAAGGCTAGATTTTAAAGTCCTTGCGGCTAAGGAAAAAAGGGTATTTGAAAGAAAGAAGCTAGAACAAGCAAGAAGTAATCAAATCAAACAGATATTAGTGAAACTATGAATGATGAAAGAGAGAATGAAATGCAAATGTATTTATCAAAAACTAAGAGAGAGAGAGAAAAACTATAATTACACTGAACTTTCAGCTATTTTCAGTATGTTTGTCATCCAAAAGGCGGATGCTGAGCTCTTTCAAAGTAAATATTAGAGAGCAACAACAGTTATGTGCAAAAGATGTTCACAAAAATTTAGAAAACTTTGTCACAGATAAAACAATGAATTTTATGAAAATTATGGAGCTTCCTTATGGATTTTTAGAAGTTGATCCTGCATCATTGTTATGTATTTAATATCTCCTTACATGTTTTTATCTTCTTCGTCTATGTATTATAAGACATTTTTTGATGGTCCAAAAGGCGGATGCTGACTGTGTTTTACGTGTTATAAATAGTATCGTCTTTTGTAAATATATTAGAGTATAGTTAGAATACACATGATCATATAAACTGTGTAGTTTCATTCCTCCACGCCATTTCTTCTCCTCATGTCTCTTGGTCATCCTGGATCTCTCCTATTATAAATAAGATTGTGTCTCTCCCTCGTCAAGACGCAACAATCATGTAATGTTAGAAGTTGATCCTGCATCATGGAATAATAGGGATGATTTCAAGCAGGCATAAGAAATAATTGGCTCTCTCAATGTTACTAATTATTTTGCCGAAAGGGGAGTTGCGCTCATACAAGAATATAGTGGCTTGTTAGCGAGTGACGAATCACAGCTACAATTTCTTCTTCAAGCAGTTGAAGACCATAGAAAATTTTATACTGACTCAAATAAGAAAACTTTAAAAAATATACATTAGCTTTTTTTAAATAGGAAATCATTCTGTAAATATTAATTTTATATTACTCGAAAAAAAACACATTAAGAATTACATATGAATACTTTTAATTTGTTATTAAATCATCAAATATAAGGCAATGTGCTACATTGCTATATTAATTATTAAGTTAAAAATATGAATTTCTATTGTTAACCCCGTCCTTGTTCTCAGCCTCAAATGACTCTGGACGTCATTTTTTTTTTGTAAAATTAGCCTCTACTAAATTTTCATTAGAATATTTTTCTATTTGACACAATTTTTTGATTTATTTAATAAAACTTGACTATATAGGTGTTTTTCCTCAAAAAGGTCATCAAGGTTAAGGTAATAAAAAACCCCACTTTTTTTTGTTAATCTAAGTAAAAAAAACGTATTTACAAATTTTTGAAGATATAAGTAGCCACTCATTGGCTGCGATACGCAGAGAAACAAACAAATAGACAAAAAGGCTACATTTCATTTAAATACTTTTATCGTTCTTTTAGACACGTAAAAAATGATTTATCATAAACATTTATAAAAAACTTTTGATAGAAGTTTAACTTGACTAAATTTGTTAATTTTACTAACACGCTGTAATGTGTAGTGTACGGATGATATTAAAACAAAGTCATGGTTTTTTTCCAAAAATATGTAAAATTTCAAAACGTTATGGCCGTTGAGCTACTTCTAAATATTCACAAAAATTGTTTAAACTTTGTGAATCATATTTTTTTATCAAAAGGAACGCATTTGAACCCTCATTTTTTTTACTTTATCACAAAAAGTGATTTTATTGGCACCCTAATGTGCAGTGCCATAGTTAAAAAGAATTGTCTAACTACCAATCGGTGTCATTGCTAGCCTCTTTTTGGAGAGGCTTGAGCACTCAAAAGGTTTTTGAAGCCCCCCAAAATTTTTAACATATCATAAGTACGATATTTGATATTATTACAGATGGGATACAAAATGGTCGAACAGATCAGTCTAAAATCAAGCAAGTAGACATATAAAATAAAAAAACCTCCGAGGTCATTTGTTTTTGACTGTAATAAAACCTCATTTATTTTATATACATATCTCTCTCCTTCTTTTTGTCTCTTCTCTTTTCTTCAACCTTCATTCTTTGTGTCTATTCCCTTCTATTCAGCTCTGGAACGATACATCCTCTTCTAGTATATATATAAAATCCATAGCTATTCACAGAAAATTAATTAAAAAAAAAAAAAATGAAAAATCAAATAAAATTTCAAATATTACTCTTTCTAATAAGAAGTAGAAATTCCTTAATTTGGAAGGATTAAAGCCCCTCTAGGCCACCCCCTGTGGAGTGCACTTGATATAATGGTGTTGATAATTTTTGCGGCCAAGCCCCAACCTCCCAAAAAATGAAGGATAAAAGCTAGCAACGCCCTTGTTACCAAGAGATTTTTGGTCTTTCTTTTCTGTTTCTTTCCAGAGAAAAGACTCCATGATATAATAAATATAGAATAAACGTTCTTCCCAAGATTTTTCATTTGATTTTGAAATCAAAGATCCTTAGATTTTTGTTTTATATATATCCTACATATTTTACCTGGATAACAATTCTGATAGTATTGAAAGATTTATGTATTTCATATCCATCTCCCAAATGTTAATTTTTAAGGAAATAGATTCGTTAGCAGTTGGACATAAATAATCAATGAATATAATATATTATGTACGAAATGTTGCATCAGATATAATAGTTATTATACTCTATCTCTGAGATATTGTAAATTATGTGTAATATATTATTATAATAGACTTGTTACACCAATACAGATTTTTCAAATAATACAATGTGTTACATCGTTTGATTGTATTGATTACCTCTTTTCTTTTACATAACGTAGAAATCGCTTTAGAATCCTTGGAGCATTTTGTAATTGGTATCAACCCGTTACCTTGATTGTATCGCACAACCCTTCATACGAAAAGAATGACAGGTGTGTCTGCAATGGGTGGAATGAAGCCATCCCAAATTTATAAACTTTTGCTTTTCAAATTTATTATTTGAAGTTTAATTTTTCCAATTTTTTTTACAAAAATAAAACTTTCTGTGAATAACTATAGATTTTTGAAATTTTGTCTACAAAATTTAATGTTTGATTTCTTCTTTCAAAAAGTTTAATATATTTTTTGTCAACAGCAGTGGATTTTTGAATTTTTTTTTTTTCATTGAATTTAATTTTTGTGAATAACTGAATGTTTTAATTTTTTTTTGAAAAAATTAAATATTTGAAATGTTTTTCCAAATTATTTAACTTTTGTATTTTTGTCAAAAAATTCCAAAAACTAAGGCCCTATAAAAAAATCCTGCGGACGCCCCTGAATAAGCCCTAAAATCAGTTGATAGTTAACTAATTCTGGGACAATTCTTCCCAACAATGGATTCATTATTCAATAATTTTTGGAAATTGGCAAGACCTCATTCTAATGGGGGATCAGTAGTTTTTTAGCTTGTCCGTTTCATTCGAAATAGGTCCTCTGAAGAATGATTTATTTAATTCTTGAGTAGTGAACTTCTTTTCCTAAATAGAAGCTTAATTTTTTAAAAACATTCCAAAATTATAATGTTTTCTTCGCCTTTGAATTTTATCAAAAAACCTTTTTTTAGAAAAGAAATCCTGGTGAAGTAACACCGTGCAATGATTTTAATCTCCCATTTGAAAGATTTTTCCACTAAGGTTAAGTTAATCAAAAATATTCCTTCCATTTATTGTTCTTATTACAGTGAAATTATATTGTCATATAAGGGAATAGTAAAATATAGGACTATAAGATATTTTACGACTATGCAAAATAGATATAAAATCCTGTAATTTCATGATCAAGTGGTTTAAAAAAAGTTATATACTATGTGAGATTATAATCAATATTGACGTATGTATTTAATTTCTTATGATGTAAGATATCAGATGGACTCTGTGTGTACTATACATAATTATAATGATTCGGTCATATATGTATGTATGGTGAAACTATGAATAATTCAATGCCAGACTCGGAGAAAACGTGACCCTCACCAGGGGTGTCCACAGGGGGTTGGGCTGTATCCCTCCCCCCCAAATTAAGGTATTTGACCTTTTTATTAGAAAATTTAATATTTGAAATTATTTTTCTAAATAATTAAATTTTTCAATTTATTTTTCAAAAAACTTTAATTTTTTATCAATAGCCATAGGTCTTAAAATGCTCTTCTAAAAATATTATATTTCAAATTTAATTATTGAAATTTTTTGCAAAAAAAATTTAATTTTGTTATATTTATGAAAAACAATTTTTTTTGGATACTTATTCAAAAAAATTCCAAAACCAAGCCCCCTTCAAAATATAATACTCCACATTAGTGATGGATTGTAAGAAAAATAATTAAGGTCACAATTTATCAAAGATGGTCCAGTAAGTCCCCATATTCAGTCCTGCAATGAGATCTATATCCAGTACTCGTTTTAGGCTGTACTTTTCATGACACCACTCTTGATTGGGGGTAACGTCCTGGATAGAGTTTTGTAAAAATTAAAATAATTACAACACTAAGATTAAAAAAAATTATAAAAAAAAAGAATTGGACAATGATTGACCATTTTTAATAATAAAATAATACATTTTTTTTTTTTTCATTGATATTAAAAAAGTTGCATTGAGAATCAAAAGTGAAAATACGAGGCTGGTCTGAAAAGTTTCCGACCTAACAAAGATACAAGAATTTTTTCTAGTTTTTATGTATTATTTTTCTAAATAGTCTCCCTCTAACTCTACTCACTTTTCCCATCTTTGTAACCCGTCCAAATAGTACTCGGCGTTTTTTCTTCAAATTAATTGTTCACGAAGGTGAACCTCTTAATTTGAAGAAAATCATTATAGTCCACAGTTTGGACTGTATTTTTGTTTCAGGCTTATCCAAGTTTCATCCACAGTAATTAATTGGCACCAAAAGAGCAATATTCGATTTTGTCCATTTTTACAAAAATACTCACATTAACTCACCCCAACGTCTGTTAAATAACAACTGCGCCTCCGAAATTATTAAAACTTGTGACTGTCAACAAATTCAAAATAGATGTGACTAGCATTTATTTATGGGTGCTACTACCATTCTCACCCTGAGGTTGTAAACTTTTCAGACCCCCATCGTATTTAAAAAAAAAAATAACAAAAGAAAAGGGCAAATCTTTCGACCCAGGGCTTTTATTTTGATGGTAGCTTAGTTTTTTATGACAATTTTAAAGTTAAATTTTTTGTGCCATCCCTGAATTTTAACAAATTACTTTTTTTTAGAGAAGAAACTTGAATTTTATTTTTTCCCTCTTTTCACGTTTAAAAATTTCCCTGCAATGTGCTAATGATAAAAATCCTTGATGGAGGGAGGAGGGGGCTCTTAAGCCCTCCCCTTGAGGGCATACCTAAGTCTAGAACCCGCCCCGTTGATTTCAACGATTGGCAATGTCCATGACTTTTCTGTATGGGTTGATTAGTTTGGGATGTCATTTTTATACTAAACATTTTTGAATGACCTTTTTTTTATTTATAAAAGTCCAAAATTTTAATTTATTATTTATTTTAAAGTTTTTTAAAATTGAATTAAATTTTGATTACTGGTTTAATTAAAAATATAAATTAGACATTTTTTAGAAACCAAGTTTGGATGTTTGGTTTCATTCTTTACCTCCATTTTTTTAAATCAATTTTCGATAGCATATGAAATATGGCATTGGGCCTTGTCCTTGATGGAAAATATTATATTTCGCAAAACAAATAGTATTCGAGTAAAATGAGATAAATTTCTTACTTAAAGAAAGGTTTTGAACCACATGCAATATGTTTGATATAGGTTTTTAAGGCCGGACCTTGATCTCCACCCCTGTACCTGTTTGCTGTTTATCATTGCTCATAAATTATGGCAAATATGTTTTTATGATACTCTTGTTCCGTTTCTTTGACAATGGGACAATCCTTTGAATGAATAAAGTCTTGGAAATAGGGAATATCTATTTTCAAAAATCAGTTCTGTGTACGGAAGCGGAAATCAAATTTGTGAATTTCCAGATATGGTTATGAATTAGTGATAAGAAGATTCCAAAAACAATCTCGTTGCTGATTCTAGTAAATATTATCCCTCCCGATTCTTTAATAATTTCGGTAATAGATAAAAATACATTTATAAAATTTAATGCACTAAAATAATAATTTCTGCACCAACAGAGGATGTGTTGAGTTTGTGCTAAATTTGTTTCTTCTCAACTTTGGAGCATGATTTGAACACCATTTTTTTTATTACGATATTGTATAAAATTACAAAACTAAAGGAATAAATTCATATGATCGTTTCCTTTATCTTGACGGAAATAAATATCTTTTTTTTTTCAAAACTTATATATATATATAAGTTAAATATTAGTAATACATAGGAATCAGAATAGAAGAATCGGAAATTACACCCTTTTTTCTGATGCCGATTCCGGAAAAAAACTAATTCTCCGATTTTGATAAGTCGTTGTAAATCGTAGTAAACACTTGGGGCGTCCCCAGTGAGTGGAATGGAGGAGCTGTAGCCCCTCATCAAATATCCAAATTTCCAAAAAAAAAAAAAAAAATTCTGAAAATTTTGTCTTCAAAAAGTTTATTTGAAAAAAAATTTAATTTTCTGTAAGTACCTATGGAATTTTGACTTTTTTTTCCTAAAAATGGAATTTTTTTGTGAACAGCTGTGGATTTTTGAATTTTTTTCCAAAAATTTAATTTTTGTGAATAGATGTAGAATTTAGATTTTTTTTCTAAAAATTTGATATTTTAAGCATTTGCGATTTGAATTTTTTAACCTGCAAAAACTCCAAAGGATAAACCTGCAGATACCTCTGAGCGTGTATATACTTGAATCTTAGTTCACGGACCATTAGTAAGAAAATATAAATATCACGAATATGGAAAATATATTACAAAATTAACTCAACCTTTCTTCCTTCCAAAGTGGTTTTCTAATCAATATGTTGCAAATAAGTTTCAATGTGGCATTATTTATACATATATATAAATGTAAATACAGGCACATCAGAAAAAGAGAGAAACATCAATATAAACACGTCATAGTTTATTCTAAACAGTTTTGTCCGTAGGATTATAATGTTTTATTTATTTTTTTAATTTTTGAAATTTTTTTGAATATTAAAATTTTTTCCTCTACAATATTTGATCGAATGAACTTTTTTTTAGAAAATAAATCAGAAAGAAAATTTTTATCACCTGTTTTCTTATAATTTTTTTTCTTCCAGACCGATAATTTTTCAAAAATTCCTTCATTTATGCGGGGAAGGGCCTCCAGCCCACCACCTGCGTACTCCCCTGAAAGTAGAATAGCAAGAGTGGATAATCCATACATCTATAACACCTATGAGTTTAGTTAAATTTTTGAATAAAATTTTGGCCGAGTTTGAGTAATTTTCAGAAAATTGTCGACTTTATTAAAATTAATTTTTTTTTAGTTCGGGCTGTACTCAAATCCAACATTACTTATGTCCAATAAAAGTAATAAATATATTTTCAAAAAAATTAAATTAGACTTGGATTCAATTACTGGATACTTTTTGAGATCTAATTTTTCTGATTTTGTCCCTCCAAATCTATTATTAGACAAGAAGGAGGTAACACTTAAATACTATGTAGAATTAATTGAAAGAGAATTAATTTAAAAAAAAAAAAAAACATTGATAATTTATTGAATAGTTAATTTAAAAAAAATATTTGTACTAAAATAGCCGGGACTTTTTATGAAACGGTGGAACCCCGTAACCCATATTTTTTCCTCAAAGATCACTGAGAAGCTATGCACTTGAGTTACAAATCATCTTTCTCTTAAGAAATAACTAAATACAGATCAATACGTTCTTAATCATTAAGTTTTTACCATAACGATGCCTTATTAATCCAAAAATATGCGAGAAATATACTCAGAGTTAAATAATTTCTACTTTGTCTTTTTGAAGCATATGTATTTTATCTGAAAAACTAAAAAGTACATAAACCCAAGATAAGGGAAATTGAGTAGAAAATGCTTTTCGTTCATTTGTTGAACAGGAAAAATATGAACAATTAAGGGGAAAAATCGTTAAACAGCGTTCATTTATCTGTTAATTTCTTCGCTACTATTTTATTGAGCAAAGAAAAAATATTTTATATGAGGACCAAAGCTAAAACTATATGCTGAATATACAACCACATTTTTGTCCAAATTCAATTGGCTACTTGAATATTTTTTACCTCTTAGAGAGCGCTGATGGTATAATTAATTACTCTTTAACTATGTGACGTCAAGTGATGTTTTCTCACACAAGAAAATTTGTCCTTCTTGTATCCAAAAAAAAGATATAGGGGAAAATATGAAGACGTGGTTGTCGTTTCGCTTTAAAAAAATGAAAGAAAAGAAATGAACGAATTTTTCCTAAAATGAAAAACTGAACAGGAAATGTATGAACAGATTCTAACCGTATAAAACCCCAAAACACAAAGAAATTACAGCAAAAGCTTCGAGCACAATTTTATTATGTATAAAACTCCCTAAACAACAACGACAACTTGCAGAATGTGACCAAAACACGAATTGTATTTTGTTTAGATTTTAGGATTACGAACTTTTGTTCGAGCTCTGAGGCAAAAATTTCTCACTATTTTGCGTCAAATTCAAGAACATGTCGGTTACTGAGGCGGTCTAATTACAGGGGTCGACTACACTTGCTTTGGTTCCAAAGTTAATTGTACTTACCTACATTTTAGATCATTTATTAAAACTATATATGTCATAACATTTTAAATCTACTAAATAAGGAAATTAGCTCGTTTATCGAAACAAAAGGCATTGTTTGTAACTCCAGGTACTCGTAAATAGAGTAGCAACTTTAATTTAACTTATTATTATTGTTTGTAATTCATTATATTTTTAATTCATCATTACACCATAATAATAATATGGAGGACAATAGAATCAAAAATGAATTCAATTACTGGATGTATTTGTTTGATTAAAAATGGCATAAAATAAATTTCTATTTGATGTCCAGTCATGTCGTCGTTTGTTAATGATTTTATACAATTGTACGTATGTTTACAACTGTAAAACTGCGCGTTTAATATCATCCAATTCCCTTTAATCGTCGTAGGTATTATTTTCGTCATCATCAGGAAAGAAATCCACTCACTCCGGCGCACACTTTCAAAAGGATCCTCGGAATCATTAAACCATTATTATTTTTCACCTCTTTTCCCATCGATTTTTGAAAAAAAAAAAAAAAAAAAAAAAACTTTTTGTAAGTTGGAGTATCATAGCAGCGTGAGTTTCATTATTCCACACGCTCAGAGAAGGTGCGGATATCTCCTCATGGTTTTACTCCTTAAATAAAATAAAACAAACAATAATTCCTGTGAAATTCTGAATTTTTGTGATTAGAAGTTATGCCTTTAGTTTTAAAGTAGCTGATTGAGGTGGAATACTTATATATTTATTTATATTAAAAAAATATCCGGAGAAATTTAATATAAAGAGAATACAAAAATCCTCACCATGACTTCTGTAGCCCCAACCAATCCTCACCGTCACCACCGACATCATCACCGGAGACGTCATCATCATCGGGACGATGATGAAGAAGGGATCTCCCCTCGACGTCCTTCCAAATCCACGACAGCCTACAATAACATTGACCCTAGCTCAAATACGTCACATCAGTATAACAATCACTATAAACATTCGCATCACCAAGCCAGCAACCAGCAACCCCCTCACGAGACCGTAAAGATTAGTGGTGCGATTAGTAAGGAAAATTCAAGTAATCAACAATCGAGTAGTACTCCTACATCTGGAAATGCACATAAACTCACATCCAGAGGCCATCATAATCTCCTTTGTAAAAAGTCCAACCATCAAGTAAGATCCATTTTTATACACTCAAATTAACAAAACCTCTCATTAAAAGGTCATTATAAACAAAATGTACCCGATAATTCCTACAATGCACATATATCCAGTCTTAATTAATGTACATCTTGGTGCAGAAAATGTGTCCTCACATTTTCTATGTACTTACACGTGTTGGAGTCAATATTTTCGAGTTTGAGTTTCTCCATAGCAATAAATTGTTATACACTCTTATTCAAATAAAAAATAGGTTTTTTAACTGTCCTATTGAGTGTTGATACTAAAAATTTGACTATGGATCATTAATTGCATGTTTCGTGTTTTGATTATAATTTGAGTTCGAATAAAGTCAAATGTTCCTCCGAAGATATTTTGGACGAGTTCCAGTCATTTTCTGAACTGTAGTAAAGTAGAGTTTTCTTTTCATGTTTGAGTATACTCGAATCCAACCCTAGTACACTACCTACCTAATACTATGTACTTATTAATTGAGAACATCTGCCTGGATAATTTACTTTTTATATTATTAATATAATGTCTTGAAGGTAGGACAGCGATAAAAAATAAACTCCTTTTTTTGATGTTGCAATCCTACAAAAAAATAAAATTGTCAACTTGAGTTAATTGTTAATTATCTCAATATAATGTCAATGTAAAGTCTAAGGTCCTTAACCATTTAAGTGATTCTTGTTTGATGGGCAAAATATTAGAAGTAGCTTACTTTTGCCTACAATGTGTCACTTTTTTAAGATATGTATAATTAGATATGTCCTTGTATGTATATATTGAAGATTTTTCAGGCTAAAATATGTACGTTCTATAATACCATATTTAATTACAGCCAAACGATCTCCTATTTAAAGCGTGTCACTGCCTATAGCGGTCATATCCAGTTTCCAAATTGTTAAAAAATAAGAAACCCGATGGAAGAGGTCCTCTGTAACATGGCTGCCCGGAGAATTATATAAATATATATATTTTATTTTTTTCGAAAAAAAAAATCAAAAATCCACTGTCATTCTTAAAAAATTTAATTTTTTGAAACAATTTTCAAAAACTCATAGCTATTCAAAAAAAAATGTAATTAAAAAAAAAATCCAAAACTGCTAACAAAAAATTTAGTTTTTTGGAAAAAAAATTCTAAAATTAAAGCTTGGCTTTTTGGAAAAAACATTTTGAAAAATTAAATTGAGTTTCAAATATTAACTTTTTAGAAAAAAGCAAAAGTTGCTACAGTTCCCCCAGCCCACCCCCTGTGGACGCCCCTGTGTAGTGTTGTGTCAGTCTTTAATTATTTGGTCCAGTCCAGTCTATTATTAGGACTGGTTCCGTCCGTCCTTGGGACCGGTACTTAAGACTGTCGGTCCATGGGACTATCAGTACTAGAACTGATTAAAAAAATAAGTTGATTGATGTCATCAAAGGCGGAACATTATAAGTCTTAGGACTGATATGCTGGACTGAACTAGACCGTGCCAAAACTGAACTGCAGTCTTTAGTCCTTATTGAAGACTGAAACAACTTTAGTCATCTGCACTAAGCGGTTACTTTTTCATTTTCTCATTTTTTAACCGTTTAATACAAGTTTGACTGTATAATTATAAAATGAGACAATATTTTAATTATAATATTTACGAGTTATATAAGTATGAAGCCTCTAATATTATTTACTATGCCACATAAACACAGTTACTCATAAGAAAAGGCTAACACCATTCCATAAATTTATAAAATTTCAGTCATTGTATATTACATAATATACATAGATGGGAAAATGGGTGTATTTTTAAGTGTGCTTTTAAAAGTATTTGCAAATCATAACCTTGTAAGTTTGGTAATGAAGAATTTAGAGTATCCTAGTTGTCAATTAAAAACTTAATAAAAATGTTCATGATTTTTTGTTGAAAATCGTACAGTCTGTGTCATTGTTTGGCGTCAAAACTATACTACTATTGGGTCTCAAAAACCTTTATCATTTTGATTGGACTGATAAAGAAGTTTGAACTACACCGCTCACATACATAGAAAGACCGATCTCACATAAAAATCCTTCTTTATAAGCCTTCTTAAAAGTTATGTCTAAACCGATTTTATTAATGAATAATTGTTAACGTCATGTGTGTTTCTAAATCGTGAACATGGGTACAATGACTTCATATGACGTTGTTGAAAGTGTTTATATGTACCATCATAAACAAAAATCAATAAAAGTAGAAAACCCCAATTATTATTTTTTACTTCATATATACATGAAGCCCAATATTTCATGTACATATTTGAGTCAACTATAACCTTTGTATATAAATTTGTAGGATGAGTCAAGATACCCAAGAATTTTAGCTATCAGTTAGAACCTTTATTTAATTTAAGAGACTTATAATGACCCCGATATGGCCTTTAAAATAAAGTCCATCAATTTCTCATAATTTTATTGTGACAATCAATTTTAGGTACTTTTAGATCTAATATGAATAATTAGTAAATAGAAATTGAGGATAATTTGTCAAAGAATACAAACGCTCAATTTTAAGAAAAATCATCATAGTTGGTGGGGACAAGCCACATATTTATTATGTATTGACGAGACATATAACTGTGGCCCTTCGAACTTTGTTATGTCCCTCATAATGTTTATCAATGCTTAATCTTCAATAAAAAAGTAAAAAATTACACCATTATATATGGACCAATCCACACTTTATATGAGAAAAATCATTCTAGCTTGCTTTAGTGTTGACGAGCGTTTTTAAGACAGAAAAATCGAACCAGGATTTGAAAACGATTAAATTTCAGGTCAATGTCTGAGATTGTCGTTTCGACTGAAATATCAGTCCTATTCAGTATCTTAAGAAAAACCCAGGAATCAAATCGGTAGTGAACTGAGTTTTTACACTAGTAAATAGATATAAAATGTCGTCAACGAATAAAAAGCACTCAATGATTTATTGTGAATCATAGCCGCTATTGAAAAAACATGTACAAATTTCATTTTCATTGACTTAGATAAAAACAACATTACATTGAATAATATCTATTTATCTTTTGTGAAAGTGAAACTATATTTTTTTCTCCCTTATTTCTCACTTATTTTCTCTGTCTATTGGAGAGTGTAGTCAGTAGTCATACCGCATACGTATGTATTTATTTTGCATGACTTTTTCAACTATAACACCAACTACATACGATATAACAACCAACAACAATATATTACAATTGGCTTGCAATAGGGTGTTATGCGCTTGGTTTTTCTATTTTTTTTTTTTATTTGAAAAAATCAAAAAATTCTAATTTTTTGGGGAAAATAATGTGAAAAATGAGATTTCAAAAATAAATTTTTTTGGGAAATATTTTCAAAAATCCATAGCTATTCAGAAAAATTAAATTTTTTTGAAAAAAAAAAAAAAATGTGAAAAATGAGATTTCAAATATTAAATTTTTTGGGAAATATTTTCAAAAATCCATAGCCATTCCGAAAAATTGAAGTTTTTGGAAAAAATTTCAAGAATGAATGTATTATTCATTGTGGATTTTTAAAATCCACAGCTATTCACAAAAATTAAATTTTGAAAGAAAAACATTCCAAATATTAAATTTTTTGGAAAATATTTTCAAAAATTCATAGCTATTCCAAAAAATTTGAAAAAATTTCAAGAATGAAATTATAATTTTTTAATCTTTTTTAAAAATCCAGAACTATTTACAAGAAATTAAATTTATGGAAAAAATTTCAAAAATCCACAGCTATTCACAAAAAATTAAATTTTGAAAGAAAAACATTTCAAATGTTAAATTAAAAAAAAAAAAAAATTCTAGTAAAAAACAATAATCCTTTTTTTGGGGGTGCTACAGGCTCTCCAGGCTTCTGAAGATTGACAACCTTGAATCATCTTTTTAACCCTCTCGTTCAACTCACAAATGTTTCCTAGGTAAACATGATATTTACAAACATACAAATATATAATTATTTTGTTAACATGTTAAGGAATAAAATAGTGAAAGTAAATATGGGATTTCACTATTTTTATTTATACACTTCATGTTTTTTGTTTTTTTTCCAAACGACACATTTCATTTGTGATTCCAAGTCACTAAAGGCCTTATTTTTTAAATATATATTTTCATCTCATTTCATTAAATGGATTAAAAATAAATAACACTTTCATGATGCGCTTTGGTTGGTAAAGGGATTTGAAAGAAAAAAAAAGAAGTTAAATATTTTTCTGCATGATGTAATATTCATTTCATTTATCGTGAGAAAAAAAAAATCAATTTTTGAATAAATAAATATACAAATCAAGGTTACAATTTAAAGTGGTTTTTTATTCTTCTTAATAGTAAAATGATAATTATATAAGAAGCTGATTCATGTATCATGAATTTTTAGGCATTTTTAAATGCCTATGCCCTTTTGCCAAAAAAATTAAAAAAAATAATAATAATTAAACATATTGTGTTTTTATTTAGGATAATAATTCATTATATCTAACAGATGATATCGTTTGTTTTTTAGTTCAGCCTATAATATACACTATGTGAAGTTCAACGTCCAATGATTTTTTCGGTTAGGATATAGAACGAAAACCTCTAACACCTCATTTAAATTATTAATTATGTAATTACTGAATCATTTATCACACTTATTCAAAACTATGTAAATTGTTTTACACAGTAATACACTCTAATGATGATTCTGAGACGAATATTTGATAGTCACTAGTCATAGTGGAAGTTTGACATTTGTACTGCCTAGAAAAAAATCTTAGATTTGTATTAGGAGGACCCTAAATAATGTTATTAAAATGCTAGGCACGAGTGCCGATAGATTTACCGGTGCTATACTGGTACCAGGATATTGATGCATATAAAAAGTGGAACCTGCTTATAGTAACAAAATTGGGCTCGAGCGAAATTGTTACTATGTCCATGTTTATTGTTATGTACACATTTTTAGTTGTCTGAGTCATTAATATTTTACTTCAAAAGGGATGTCTATGCATCACTTGGTACCATTTCAATCGTAGGTTAGGAATAGGATGGGCTAAATGTTCTTTTGGGGATTGAAGAAAAAGATTGGATTAATTTGGTTGATATTTACAATAACTTTGCCAAAGAAGGTGGGATTGACGTGTAGCATTTCGTGGAAGGAGAAAATTAGGACAAACAAATTAATGCCCCCCCCCCATATGGAGAATATGAAACAAAGCACTATAAATAAAAACAACGTCTCCTGTGAATAAATAATTTCAAAAAGTTAGCAATTAGATGAAAATGTATAGTTTTCTACAAAAAAAAGAAAAAAATAGTTTCATTTTTTTCATTTGACATGGATCTCTTAAAGTCATAGTCTCGGGTTTTTGCTATTCTTCATCACAACACAAATTCTACATTTTTAAATCAACCTTTCTTCTAAAATAAGGATTTATGAACTTTAAAAAAAATAATATACACTTGATATTTCTGGTATTCCTTAAGAGAAATATCCTTCATTTCAAGTACGTTGCATTGACTTGAAATCTATTTAAATTCTATGAATATAACGTTGAATTGACATTTCAAACAAAAACAAAAATCTAATGAAAAAAATAGATTTTGTCATTCGAGGGAAATGCATATTTCTGACCTTAAATCACAATGAATGATGCTATTGGTAGGGGAGACTGGGCCAAATAAAACACTTTTTGTTTTGGTTAAATTACTTTGAAATAGCTTGACTTAAAATTAGATTCACCAAATTTTAATAAAAGTTCCTACATTACTATTGTTTTAATATAAACCAGTCAATATCCCCCTAATTGCATTTGAATGCAACCTTTGAATGGTGCAACTGTCCCCGTAGCCAAAATTGGTTGCAAAAGTAACTAAATATCAAATTTGAGTTAGAAGTTAAGATAATTAGACCATATAGCTATATGTTTTCATCATGTTGAAGTATTAAATTTTAATGTGTTATAATTGGATTAAGATATAATATGATTTATGTTAAAGATCATTGATTAATATTATAGATACTTATACTTATTAGCAAA
This sequence comes from Lepeophtheirus salmonis, assembly GCF_016086655.4. NCBI lineage: Eukaryota > Metazoa > Arthropoda > Copepoda > Siphonostomatoida > Caligidae > Lepeophtheirus > Lepeophtheirus salmonis. Next base: position 8,732,453 of record NC_052131.2, on the reverse strand, counting down.
GGGTTACCCGGCATTGCTCAGACCAAGGAGGGAGCGGTAAATAACATTGATAATGGTCAATGTTATTTCTTCTTAATGTTTATCTACTTTCGGTGCATGTGAACATTATAATATAGGGCCTGTATATTATATGAAATGAATTATTATAAATTAAACAATAAATATAATACAACTTCAAATAACATAGCAACATATATGTATGAAAAAATTTGTCTAGATGAGAATTTCATTTTTTATTTTTGTGGAAAAATTGCTAAATCAAAATTTGCAAAGAAAATTGCCAAAAACTGTTATGCACTAATTTTGGAAAAAAAATTATAGTAAATAAAATTTATTGCTATTGTAAAGAAGAATACAAACCTACTAATATTTTTTTTTGTACTAGCAAAATCAAACAAAAAATAGAAAATAATCTGGTGGGAAAAATAACTCTCAATAAATGGTTCATTTTTCTAAATATTGCAAACCTTATGTAATAAAATGTTCCGGAAATTGAAAATACTATGTTTCATTATTTAGGTTTTTAATTTATGTCAAAAATGCATCGTTTTGTGGCATTTATCTATAAAATTGATGTTTAATGAAAAATAAAAATAAATATTTAAAAAATGACAGATATTTCAGTTAAACAACAATTTTTATTGCAAAAAAACATTTTTGTTTTTCGGGTATAAAACATGCCTCACCTATATGTCCTCCCCCTCCCCCGGGAAACTGGGGCCCCTGTCTTATCCGGATTGGGTTCAAAAGAGTCACCCATACAAAGTTTCAGCTTCCTAGGCCCAATAATGTGGGCATCTATAAAGGAGAAACACACACAAACTCTATATTGTATATGTATATACAGATTAGTTTGTAAGTAAGACGACTGAGAGTGGTGCCGTGCTGTGGCATAATAATACAGCTCCCTGAATGATAATATTATTTAATACAAAATGGTAGATGTATGTTACTCACGTAGAGTGTCCTGTGAAAACTCTTCTCAGCATGCAACATACTGCCACACCCCCAAGTGGATAATAAATATATATGACCTATTGTGAAGTTACTTTTCCGATGTTGATAAAAAAGTCCAGTCTCCCCTAGATCCATAATATCATTTTTTAATTCAATGACAATTTTTAATAATAAATAGATACATTTTTATTAATGTTATTTTTTTTCATTATGAGGGGGGGGAGGGGGCTCAGAAAACCTTGATATGAATTACATATTAAATACTTTACGCATACTTTAGTTTTGCAATAAACTCGAAAAAGAAGATCATTTCTCTAGAGGTAATTAAGCTAAAAAACATGTGTTATTTCTTAAGTATAATGAATCTTATGCATCGTCTTATAGGAATACTGCAAGAGGTCAGGAGATTTCCATCAATTTTATATCTATATAACTTGTATGATTCTATCCCACAACTGTTACACATTATAAATAAAATAATCTCCATCTATAGCCTCTATATTCTCCTATTATTTAAAGGAATAAGTTGTTAAAAAACAAAAACAAAACGCTATAGAAAAGTCTGACTTACAAACACATGTCTTTTTCAAATTATCTTTAGTTTCACATCTCAAGGTCGTTTAAAAAAATATAAATTAAAAAAAAATTGAGTAATCAAACATTAGAAATTTCAAAGCCTTCAGGGAAATTAATTCTCTAATTTGTAATACATATCATTTATACCTATATAGTGTGTCAAAAAGCATAGGCATCTATCAGAAATTGATGGCTATAGACATTCCGTTTATAGAACAAAAATAAAGAAATGGATGAGATAATTTCTAATTCACGTGTCTATATTCCATGCAATCATGTATGTAGATAATATAACTGACTAGTGTGGTGAGGTTTGGTCTGGAAGTCCTACCCCGGTCTGATACAATTATCATTTATGTTAGACCCATAGAGAGGGAGTGGTAATTTAGGTACAATATTCCGCCTCGTGCAAAAAAACCAAATTTATATTTAGCTTGGAACGTACAAAGATACTCATAATTAAGGATGTAACACTATTCATGAGTTTTTGTTTCTAAAGTTCATTGGAACACTAGATGGTGGATCGAATTTGTAAAGTATCGTCATAAGAAGCATAACAACGCATACTTATTAATACTTTATCTTACACTTGAAATTATGACTATTGCCATTAAGTATAACAAGATATAATTTACTGGACAGTGATGTAGCTGGGATCTTTAAGAATACGTTAAATATATTTATAATTGAACTTTAAATCTATCGCAACTTTATGAAAATTGAATACACTAATAGATTTCAAATCAATGATAATCAACTAATTTGAAAAAGAATTATATGGTAAAACTACTAAGTCCGAATGTGAAAAGCTTTATAGTGGGGGCCTCTACTTTTTTAACATAACTATTTATTATTTTGTTTTTATAATTCTATTTTATGTGTTAGTGTACTTTTATATGAAGTAAATTACTAAAAGTTAGCTTATGAGTTCCTTGAAAAGAAGAATCAATTGGATAATATGTTACATCAACATTTGTTACTTACAAGTGCATATTCCTATTGTTGAAAATATTTGTTGTCTTTAAAACATTTTAAAACAAAATATGCGAAATCTTTTTCATAATTTTCTGTCCGAAGTACTAAGAAGTATTTAAGTATTCACAAATACAATTTTTTAAACCAAGTATCAGTACTCGTGTTACATGAATACTTAAGTACTAAATTATAGAACTAACGGACAAGTACAAATTTACTTGGCCCCATCTTTGCTGTAAATTGTTTTAAAAAGTTATAATATTATAAATATATTAGAATTTAAATATTTTTACAATATTTTCCCTGCGGTAATGCTATTTTAAATGTAGAATCAGTAATTCATTTTCTCTCTCTAAAATAATATAACAGACAGCTGATATTAACAAGGTTCTAAATTCAGTAATACCATATGTCTCACTCCCGACTTCTCCTCGCCCATGGCATCCCTTCCTATAACCAAACCTACGAAACTTTTGAAATTGCGTAAAATCAGCAATGTTTTGTCTTGAAGACAATTGTATATTTATCTTTCACATTCAACAAAAATAATTTCATCTCTATTTTCAATCACAAATTCATAAGGGATACAAGTTTCACCATTGAATTTTGCTTGGAATGCAAAAAAATAAATAATAATTGTAAGCTGAATATACATGTTTATCAATTGTCGTAAACCTACTTAGGTACTTCAAAGTTCCTAGATGGCCTCTAAATAACTTCACAGAGATTTATTATTTTTTTAAAGCCTGCATTCGTTTGTTGTAATCTATACTTTTTGAGGAAAAATAAAAATATTTTATCAAATTTTTTGAACCACAGAAAATTTTAAACTAAATAAGCATTGAAACAACAAAACAATGAAATTATACGTTAACAATGTCATCAAGCAATCTATATTTATTTATAGTTGGACCGAACTAATTCGATCGGGATCGGTCTCATAAAATTTCGATTTAGAAAAGTGATTTTCTAACTTTTAATATGTGTGCCACTTGATACAAATCTCAAGGTATCTGGATGCACCACCATACTTTTTGTATGAACAGCATTGTACCGATGTTTACGATTTGAGAATACACATGACGTCATCAACAATTCATTTATAAAATCGTTCGATACCACGATTCTCAAACTTTCTACATTGTTTGCCGCCTGAAAAAATATACTGATGTCTGCCAATGTGATTTCTGCATACCACAGTTTGAGACTACTGGTCTGGTAACATTTTATATATGAATGGTTGATGAGGCCATCTGTATTTTAAATATTGAGCATCGGTACGGTGACGTTATATGATGTGTAAAGTGTTTCATATGTGTGTAACTTGTATAAATGGATTTGGTAAATGGATAAGCTTGTCACAAACTCTATTCTGAGGAAATGGGTCTGTTTTGGGACCTTTAGCATCCCAAAACAATTTGATGTATCTTTTTATCTTTCATCATGTGTTATTGTTTATATATCAATTTCAATTTTTTTTTTACAATAAAAAAAATATTGTTAATGTTTCAATCTATTATGATGAACAAATCAAATTAGTATTTCCATGTTCATAATAATATTTTTTTATATTATCAATCCTTTTCTCAAGGAGTTGTTACATCTTTAAAAAATTTCACTCAATATTTGGTTAAAAGAACAAGGGTGAAATATATATAAAAAAATTCCAAACATACGTGTCTGAAGACTTTCATTTTTTATATTATAGAAATTTATTTACTGTTATAACATCAATACTCATTATATTTTATATTATAGGTATAGATTTTCAGTTTCTAACTAGTTTCTAATAGCTTAATAACTACTTATTTCAATCTTTGATGGTACACATGGTCAATGTTGATCAATGCACAAATAACCCGCTTAAAGTTTATAAAGTGGTCCATAATTTGAGTCTTATTAATCTTAACGTCATTAAATGAGATATTTGTCAACTGTAGGATAATATTGATGTAATCAACAGAAAACATTATCTGGAATTTGTAATATCCTTTATACAATATAGGTTATGACACTGTTACTTTTAAGATGAAAATATGATTTTTTTTAGGCCAAAAGGTGCCATTTTGAAAGTCTTTTATCATTCCAATTTTAAAAATAAGGTCCAAAAATGTGATTTTATATTAGTCGGCGCTGTGACTTCAGTACTGATATGTGTCTTGAGTTATGCACTTTGAAAACAAATTTTGGGTCGGGGATCTATGCAGTAGATACCATTGCATAGAAGTGCAATGATTAACTATGCAAACATGTTTCCACGATTTTTATACAAACTGGAAAATGCATGTTCTCAAAATATGTTTCACAATCGCTGTAGCCTCTTGCACGACTGTCCTATGCGTTGAATATTATCTCTTGTACAGACCATAATTCGTTCCGAAATTGTAGTTCAAAAACTGATTTGTTCGAGAATATAAGATTTTTTGTTGTAAAATCCCTCCTTTTCCCATTATTCAACTGAGATTAATGGTAAAATTTTCGAAGGTGAATACACTTGATCCAATGTCTGTAGATGCTAATAAGTGTCGAAGAAAGATTTCATTCATTTTCTTATGATAGCGACTTTTCATCGTTCATTTGCTCATTTATAATCATCAATGGTCTCGATAAATTCAAGATTTGAAGGAAATTCATAATGCTTTATTTGTTTTAATTTACCTTATCCTGTTTCTCACATAAACAGGCAATAAAACTTTGAATACTTGTTCCAATTTTTGTCAGCATTTGGAGGGATCGGTTGGATCCTTATGGAATCTGTCAGGTCGTAAAAGCTTATCTATTTCTAAGAATAACAATTTGTTAAAGTAATTAGTTTATAATAGCATAGTGCCTATATTAATATGCCTTATTAAACAAAAGTTTGCTATAGAGATATGGTCTTTTAAAGTATACCCGGTTCTTCATTAGTAGTTGAATACTTTGGACTTTGTAAAGAAAATTAGTCAAATGAAAGAAATACTCATTTTTACATAAAATTTATTTTATAACATACTATTATTGGAAACATACATTACATTGTTTATTCCAGAGGCTCCTCCCTTATTCTCAATCTCGGACTCCTTCATCCTGGTCCATGCCTTCTCAACAGATCTTTTGAGGCTTGAAATATTGAGGTGTATGTTCCTACAAGCCATACGTAGTAATGGAGTAGGCTTAGGCTAGAAAAGTTGAGAAAAAGGGAATGACCACATTTCTTTCTTAAATAATCTGCTAGACCTTAACTTTTTGTTGATGTACACCTGGGGGGCATCGGACTAGAAGGAAAAACTCTGCTCTTCATTCCCAAGTCTTTGTTTGCAAACCTCCTTATTGTCGATTCAGATACTTTTAGCTCTATCCATAGTTCTCTCATTGCAATTTTTGGATTTTGAGATATCTTAGACTTAACAGGCTTAGGAAGGCTGTTGCATAGAACAGATCGAGGTTTCAAAGGTATTGAATTTTTTCTTTAACGCTGCCAGACTAATTATACATATTCTTGTTGTTATAAACAGAAATATCAACAGATCGACCTCCAGCTAAAATACTCCCAAGCACTTCTTGCCATAGTCTTGCGATTTTAAAATTGTAGCTTTACTGTTTAGTTTTTGAGATTTTTAAAATTTAAATATAGTCAAAAGATGTCAGAATAATTTATATTAGTCAAGTAATATAACCTCTTAGCCTTCTATAAAGCCAAAAATTAAGATGGGTAAAGTATATAACGACACATTACCCATATCCAACTAAATTTCAATATCAAATATATACAAAGGTACAATACAGAAAGTAGTTGATTAATAAGAATAGTCCTAAAGAAGTGGGATACATCTCCAGAACTAAACATTAAACATCAGTAATGATACAATGTGTATTGCGATACTGCAAAGATGGTTCAAGAGTGAAAAGCAAAAAGTTAGAATGTTTGATTGAAATAACTTTGGTCTCATTAGAAGTCCAACCTCAATCTATTATATTATATGGTGACAAATATAGTCCAAAGGCTTTCAAATACATACACCATAGAATAATTAAAGGTATGAAGTCATCTGTCAACAAAAGATCTAGAAAATCGACAAATGACTATATTTATAAAGTTTGTATGACTTTCAAGCCTCGTCTGGATGTCATTATTGAGGTTAGCGGACGTTGTATCAGTGATTAATGATGCTTTTATCACGTGGTTTATTGAAATATGAACACTTACTAATTCAATAATTAATTGAGGTTGAGTAATTGAAATTAATTTATATTTTAATATATTGAAGTATAAAGTTACAAAAAAAAAAAAAAAAACCCTGAACTCTTTAGCTTACGTACAAGTCGAGAAAACGACACTTGAAAGTTATTGACGAATTTCAAATCGCACAATCAAAGCAGTTGACAAGTCCAAAACGTTGGAGGGTGAGAAGAGTATATAAAAAGTCCCAATTTTACCCAGAGGAGTAAAAAGAAAACAACCCAGACCAATTCCCTCATGTCCATGAGGGCCCATGGAAGAGATCTCGGGTTTCACAGCAGACTGTCCAGAGACCTATCAGAAAAGTGGATTGAAAGAACCTTGTGAGGGTAGAGAGACAACTTTTGACACCAACAATGAAAGAAACCCATCTCCTCCGTAACAAGACTATTGAGTTTTGAATGAGTCTTTTCAGTTCTTTTGAAATATTTTTTGTCCCTTTTGGCCATCCTATAGGCCTGATGCTAACACCCTTGGCTACACTTTTTGGGTGCATGTCAATGGTAAGGCCTGCAGTATCTATCAACTACAAATCGATACCCACAAAGTCACAGCTAGCACTGGGGCGCCAAACAGAGGACTATATCTGCAGCGGTTTCCGCTGCTACTTCCGCCTGGAAGCTATCATTGCCGCTAAGGACTGCTACATCCATGATTAAGAGAGCTCAGGTACACATCTATTTAGAGTAATCATTTAGTTGAAATTCTATTGTTCATTAATAAATTGTATCTTGTTGAGGCTTAAAATTCAAAGTGGATAGATTTTAATGCACCATTCGGTATGTATATGTCGAATAAATTTCTATAAAAAACAAAACTACGTTTAACTTCATCAAGCGGAATTAGGTCTAAGGATAAATCTTATAATTAATGCTGAAATGCCTTTATTCGTCATATATAAGTAAATAACATAATGTAGAGACCATTTTGACTCAAATTTATAGATTAGTGGTTCAATTGTTCGACTTGTGAGTCATATGAGTAAAGATATTCTTATAACAGTTTTAAAACACTCAAACATAAGAATTATGCAGACAGTTTTTCAAAATTGAAAAAAAGTTGTTTTATATGAATATAAATTATTATTAAATATTGCAAAATATTCATAATTGTTAAGCAATTATAGTATTACGGACAATATGTATAAAGATTATAATATATGTATGAATTTGTAAAAGTTGATTGTCTTCGACCACAGAGGAATCTGTAACATGTTTCATTTATAAGAAAATATCCTGCAATACATAAACTTACATATTATGCAAAATTAACATTAACATTTTTTACTCTTTTATAACGGATACATGCAAATATTTATGTACATATATGAACAAGGAAAGAAGTGATGATCATGCAGTTATAAATGTTTAATTTTTTCTTTATTATTACATCACTTTTAGCCACATAGAATTGACCAATAGTTCAGATATAAATCCATTAAATGTGTAAATTGCTTGGATCTTCAATAATTTGATTTATTGAAGATGTGTTGTAAAAGAGTTACAATAAATGTGATTGGTCCAAATTCAATTATAGAGCCTTTTCACTTGACGTCATCATTTTTGATATCAGCCATTTTAAGGTCTAAACAACTAAGTTTTATAACAATTAAAGCTATTTTTCATTAATATGAAGGAAAATAAGTGAAAATTGATAATTGATTTGTCAAAACGGAACCAACAAATAAAAAGACTTAAACTTTAGTGTCTATAACATTTTTAAACCATCTATTGCCGAGTTTTACTACAGATCTGATAATAAAATGTATTAAAATATCTTATAACATCGTTATAAAATTGTGTTTCCTTGTGGTAGATGAAAAATATTTATGATAATGGAAAGATTAAGAAATTTTTATCCAATTATCCTACTTTTCTCGTTCCTAATCAATCAGAACAAAAAATAATTACAAATATATCCATTTTTAGGGATTTTTATTACACATTACTTTAATTGAACTCAAATATCTGTGTTAATTACGTGCATCAACTAATATTCAGTACAGTTTGATTGAGTTTTCTACAGATTTATAGGAAATTTGTTCATTTTATGTAGTAAAAATATCATCTTTGGTCCCCCGAAACGACGTCAGGGGATCAAACTCTACTAAGTTCGTGATATTTAGTTCTTGTACTATTTTTTCTGTTAAACAGTGTTATTACTGTGTATTTTGAGTTCAAAATAGATTGATAAACATAGAGGCTTAAGCTTTTATCATCAACCAAGTATTACTATATTCCAGACACTTAATATGTAATAAAAATAATATTGTTATCGTTAAATAGTCACATAAAAAACAACTACGAGTAGATAATACCCTTGTAAGGACAAGGTGCCTTTTTAGGATTATTTTATTTTTATAGCTTAAAATCCATACGTAACAAAAATAATTATAAGAATCTAGCCTTCTCAGATTCCTGAGGTCATCCTTGTATCAGTGTAAAGGTTCAGTGAAATTACTTTTTAAAGACTACACTATTCAAGTATTTTTAATTACAAAGATTATAAAATAATTGTTATGCTTGATGGGCAAATACACATTAATGAACAAACAAGAAATTGGGATCCTTGGAAAACAATACAAGCTCAGATTCATAGGAATCTTCACCACCTATTTTTTTGATTTGATTATACTATTGCTGTATTTCTTTGACACGAAAACAAAATTTGTGTAACAATTGCACTTTTATATTTAAAAAAAAATGTTTTCTAGAAATGTATCTAGCTTGTTTAAAAACCATATATTCAACAAAAGCGTCGCTTTCGGCTTAATAAACCATATGTAATCCGAGTAAAAACTCTCTTTATTTAATTGTGATGTGTAATTAGCTAACTAAACAAGAGATTTTTCTTTATCTCTTCGGGAAAAAGGTTGAGAGAAAAAAAAATGTGTCACACTACCTTTCCTCCGAAAAGAAAAAAATGCCCAAAATCGGTTGGTAGTAGCACAGAGTTAGCGAGATAACTTCATGTTCTTTGTGCCAGAATATCAATAAAGGGATGTTGTATTGAATATAGGATGTATATTAATAGTTTACAATAAAATACATGTAAGAACTTTGAATTTTGTGGAGCTAAACCATGTTATCACCTATATTATGGAAATTGTATTCTTTGGTCAGGTTTTATTTTTTTCTACTATTCATATTTGATACCCTTTATTAGTGTTTTAAACGTTGATTGGTTTAACTCTAATTAGCTCTTGTTAACCTGTGAACAATTCCCTTCTATCTTTTAAACAATTCTATCAGATTGAAAAGATTTCATAGGCTCCGAAAAAACTTCATTCCTTCTCCGGAAAATGTTATTTTTGAGATAAAATAGATTACTTTATTTTATCGTTTTTGCTCATGTCGATAGCTTTTTTTTCTTCCCTATGCAAAATTGCCCTTGTTAACATTTAATAAAAAAAAGGAAAACCCATCGAGATTTCGGAGTTAGTTATAAAAAAGCTCAAAGCCAAGTTTTGAAACGAATACCAGGTAATAAATATTGTCCAAA